>NW_027261185.1:37500-87500 GCF_043641665.1 Enoplosus armatus | reverse complement strand
TGTCTCTTCTGACTTCCTGTTTTTTCCTCTGCAGTGTGGAAGCAGATTTACGGCTTTGTTCAGGAATAATGTGTCACAGAGTCTAAGCTGCTGTCAAACCTCTACAGGAAGTCGTTTTCAACAGATTCAAACAGCTATTGGTTAACTGGAGGAACAGCAAGCACCAATCAGAATTCACCTGGGATTAAACAGGGATAATGATGATGAACCAATCAGGAAGCAACAAGAACAGGTCTCCTTCCTCTTGTTTCCTTTTTTCTGTTTCTTTCCTTTCCCTTGTTTCCTTGTCTTATTTCCTCTCCTGTCCTTTCCCTTGTTTCCTTGTCTTATTTCCTCCTCTCTGCTCCTCCATCATCTTTCTCTCCTCTCCAAAGTCCATTCTTTCTTCCTCCTCATGGCTGTATTTCCCTAATCGTTTTATCCATGCACCATGACTGAAACACACACACACACACACACACACACACACACACACACTCCAGCAGAAGGACACATTACCCCCTGCATGAACCGACTCAGCTCTGCCAGGATCAGGGGGGCTGCACAGCACTGATAACAACACACACACACACACACACACACACACACACACACACAGGAGGGTTTAGTCGTCTCTGGTTTAATGTTGCAGCTGATCGATGAGTCTGAAATATAATTCTGTTAGAATAGACGACAGTTAAAAGACAGAATCCAACAATAGGATGGTGAAGACAGTAAAACATGGCCGACTGTTGGAGTTTAAGATCCAATTGTCCCAAAAATGATGTGTGACAACAAAGAGGACAGAAGTCTGAAAGAGTTCGGAGGATCAGAGTCGCCTGGTGCTCTTTATGCATGATGGTGTCAGTAAATCAAACACGATTCAACAACACAGTGTAAAGAGCTGCCAGCGCCCCCTACAGGCTACAGAGTTCATTACAGCCACGATATGACAACATGATGACTGATGATTTAACTGTTCTCAGCAGTGTTAACTTTAGTTTTAGTCTTAAGCAGTGGTGCAAGTATTCAGATCCTGGTCTATAAACTGCTCCACAACAGAGACCTGGTTTACACACAGGTAGGAGACAAGGGCACATCACGCTAATACAGCTTTTAATACACACTAATATAGCATTAATGACATGTGATGGTCAAAAGTAGTTACCTAGAGTACTGATACCAGTGACACTAGAGTCAAGAGGATCAATACCAACACCGTTATTCTTCTCACAGTTGTTCTGTTGTGTTCATGTGCTCAGCGAGAATTTACACATTAATAATGGAAAGTACTGATGTCGATAACAGTGATTCTGGCTCTGGACGGTAGTAAGAAATTTTGAGGCTTTACATAAAATTATTATTGTTGTTGGGTCCAACATGCTGATACAGAATGCCAAAGTGAAAAATGAATTGTCAGGTAAGACCTGGTGATGATGGTGGCGTATTAAGGCAAGATCCAAAGTATTCCAGAACGGCCAGCATAGCCACAGACCTCTCACGGTTAAACAACTGTCAGTATGTGCTTCTGAAAAGGGTTAACGATATTATAGACAGTATAAACGACGTCTTTGGTTGTTTGGTTACTGGGTTTTTCTTGATGATCCACGATGGGTTGTCAGCGGTTGTTTCTATGGTGTAGTTTGAGTTAAGTAAGATGCTAAAAGACGCTTTGACTGTCGCGCCAAACCAAAGCGAAATCAAAACAACCTCAAACAAACATTCACCAAAATAAACAAAAGGGTGAAAAACAAATTTCAGCAAACAAACTGGGATTAAACCAAATCAACTAGTCAAAACACACAGCAGTCACTCGCGGCGTCTTCCACGGTTTCCTTTAGGCACACCTGAGACGAGGTCAGGTGATGCCGTGTTCATGGTGTAGCACCAAACTACCACTAGGTGGCGCCGAACTGATTACAATGATATCTTTATATTACAGACAGGATCAGTTCTTACAGACACAGAAGCACCTCGCTAACACTTTCAACTGTCATTACAGATGAAAAGGGAGAATTATGTGCTGACTCAACAGTACACACACACTTACAGTAGTACTACGTACAGTACAACATTCACACATGATCATGACCTCGCACCTACCACCGTGCACTGTGTGTGTGTGTGTGTGTGTGTGTGTGTGTGTGTGTGTTCATCTCTCCATCACCCAGCCGCCCGCCTTGGCTGCTTTTTAAAAATTGCACTTTTATCCAGTTTTCCATTGGCCACCCATATAATTCCATCAGCCAATCAGGTGTCTTGCTGCCTCTGCCTGACTCTGCTCCGCCCGGCGACCGAGGAAACCTTTTAACAAGGTTTAATGTGTGATTTAGGACGACTGGGGGGGGGGCAGAAAGGAGAGAAGGAGGGGAGAAGAGGGAGGGTGGGGAGAGGGGGAGAAGGAGAGCGAGGGGGGAGGGAAGGGGGAGTGAGAGGTTGGGTGAAAATAAAGAAGAGGAAGAAGAAGAAGAAGATGAAGAGGGGTGAAGAAAACATAAAAACAGACAGAGAGGAAGATAAAAAGTCTTTATGAGCGTTGACGTTTTTATGAAGCAGACAGAACTCAGTGTGTGTGTGTGTGTGTGTGTGTGTGTGTGTGTGTGTGTGTGTGTGTGTGTCTGTCTGTGTGTGTGTGTGTGTCTGTCTGTGTGTGTGTGTCTGTGTGTGTGTGTGTGTGTGTGTGTGTGTCTGTGTGTGTGTGTGTGTGTGTGTGTGTGTCTGTGTGTGTGTGTGTGTGTGTGTGTCTGTGTGTGTGTGTGTGTGTGTGTGTCTGTCTGTCTGTGTGTGTGTGTGTGTGTGTGTGTGTGTGTGTGTGTGTGTGTGTGTGTCTGTCTGTGTGTGTGTGTGTGTGTGTGTCTGTCTGTGTGTGTGTGTGTCTGTCTGTGTGTGTGTGTGTGTGTGTGTGTGTGTGTGTGTCTGTCTGTCTGTCTGTGTGTGTGTGTGTGTGTGTGTGTGTCTGTCTGTCTGTGTGTGTGTGTGTGTGTGTGTCTGTGTGTGTGTGTGTGTGTGTCTGTGTCTGTGTGTGTGTGTGTGTGTGTGTGTGTGTGTGTGTGTGTGTCTGTCTGTGTGTGTGTGTGTGTGTGTGTGTGTGTGTGTGTGTGTGTGTCTGTGTGTGTGTCTGTCTGTGTGTGTGTGTCTGTGTGTCTGTGTGTGTGTGTGTGTCTGTCTGTGTGTGTGTGTGTGTGTGTGTGTCTGTCTGTGTGTGTGTCTGTCTGTGTGTGTGTGTCTGTGTGTCTGTGTGTGTGTGTGTGTGTGTGTGTCTGTGTGTGTGTGTGTGTGTGTGTGTGTGTGTGTCTGTGTTTGTGTGTGTGTCTGTCTGTGTGTGTGTGTCTGTGTGTCTGTGTGTGTGTGTGTGTGTGTGTGTGTGTCTGTCTGTGTGTGTGTGTGTGTGTGTGTGTCTGTCTGTGTGTGTGTGTGTCTGTGTGTGTGTGTGTGTGTGTGTGTGTGTGTGTGTGTGTGTCTGTCTGTCTGTGTGTGTGTCTGTGTGTCTGTGTGTGTGTGTGTGTGTGTGTGTGTGTCTGTGTGTGTGTGGTCTTTTTCTATCTTTATGGGGTCTTGTGGTGTCTGGAGACAGAAAGAAAAGTGTGTATTGATTTCCGTCACTGGTGCTGCAGTGTGTATAAAGTGTTTATTTAAAGGAAACCTCATGTTCAGACTCAAAGCAGCAGTGAATGTTTCTATTAACAAGTTCTGTGTGTATCACAGCCTGATTTATCTTATTATTATTATTGTTGTTGTTGTTGTTGTTGTTATTGTTATTATCATTATTATTATTAATAAAACTCATCAGTGAGCCTCACTGTTGTGTCCTTCATCACCATGAACACACACACTGTCCTGCTGCCCCAAACACTCACTACAGCTCCACATGTGGATTCATCCGCCGCTGAAAATAGTCCCCAACAGATGCACTATTTCCTCCTGTTGGTTTGATAAAAACTCCAGCGAGCAGCTGTTGGAGGGAATGACTGAGCCTTTTAAACATGAAACTATATATTTGTGAGGAGTTTTTAAAGATTGACGTCTTCAGCAGGAACCAATGAGCTGAGAGCTGAGAGCCACAGACAGGAAGTGAGACAGGACGGAGAGACGGACTGACAGGTTGCTGGTTTGAGTCTGAACATGAGGTTTGATGACTAAATGTAGAAACAGATGCATAATTATTCAATCAGGAGTACTTTTATATGTCTGGAGTTAAACAAAAAGGTCCAGCAGCTCACTGACTGCAGGAATGGGGGCAGTTATCCTGTATTTTTGCCCCCTGCAGCCCCGCCCACCCTGCTGTGAGTAACCATTACATCAGAACCTGTCAACGCCACTCACAGCATGTACAACACGTACAGCACACACACCTCAGCTGGGAAATGTCAGAGGTAACTCAACGTGTGTGTGTCTGTGTGTTGTTACTATATGACAGGACGGAGAGACGGACTGACAGGATGATGGTTTAAGTTTGAACATTAGGTTTGATGATGAGAAGAAAAATGTAGACTAACACCAGACTGACACTTTAAATCTCAACCCAAACTTGTACACAGACTAATATCCTCGGGGCATATAGCAAGTCTGAAGTCTGGAGTTTGGAGTTTGCGTCTGTGATTAACGTTCACCTTGTCATTAACTGCACTCCACAATCTTTTGCAATCCATAACCACACCGTAGTTGACATGCATAGATAAAACTATATGGCGTTTTGAGTTGTAACCCGATCACATTCGGGATATGGCGTTTACATAGAACATGAAAAAGCAGGTTATTCATCTCCTTGTTTACATGATCGTAACACTATCCAGGTTTCTGATTTCAGTCACTACGTTCTACTGTTTGTTCATCAACACCTCAAAATCCATTTTATTAACGATGATGATTTTGTGTCAAGATTTCACTTCTTGTTCTTTCTTTTAATTTTAACTCAGTGTATAGTTGTCTTTGTTTTCAGTGTGTAAAACTGCTACTGCTATGATATAACAGCCAATTCTCCTCAGGGATCAATAAAGTACTATCTATCTTCTAATCTGCCTGTACATACTTAATAATTTACTATGGAAACACAACCAGTCTGACCAGTAACCAGAGAGCAGTGGCCACAGAGAGAGAGAGAGAGAGAGAGAGAGAGAGAGAGAGAGAGAGAGAGAGAGAGAGACTGTTTTGGTTCGTGGAAACACAGTCAGAGTGAGATGTCTTTGTTTTCTTCGTCCTCTCTGCTTCACGTTAGTTGTCACAGAATCGTTTTCTGAAGACAATGTCTCCCTCTGCTGGTCAGGAGAGGGAGCTTTGTAAAGGAGGACAGAAAGATAGATAGAATATGCCTTTTGTTGTTTGTAAATCTGTTGGTTTCAAACGCTTTTCTGAATTGTGAATTTTTACATGCATCAAGTTTTATACATATTTTTCCACTGTTTCCTTTCTGTGATAGTGTTCTGAATATATTGTAAATCAACGTCAGGATTCATACTGTGCTTTAACATGTCCATGCTAATAATTACTAAATATCAAGGTATTTTGAAATAATAAAGTCCTTTGATTTGAATTTATGAGTCTGTGACATATTCTAATGTGCTGTCACATCTTGACTCCTCCCATCTGTTTCGGTCTATCCAATCACGTGCTGAGATCGGGATGAGCTGGCATTAAACGCCGGAAGTGTTTACAACAGGAAGCTAGGCTAACAAGCTAACTACATTGACAGGGCAGAGTGTTTAAAGCTCAACAGCAGCGTCAGGACCGAGTTTCTCTGAGTTTGTGATTTTCTGAGGTGAGTGTGACTAATGACCGGTGCTCTGTTTGCAGAGCCTCTTCAAGTTAACATCTGCTAACTACTTCAGCTTGCTAACTCAACTCTAACTATTAGTTACTTAACTTCGCGTTTAGTGCCTGGCGCGAATTTATCCTCATGTTGTTATTAAAAGCAGCGGCGACAAATATCTTAACATTACATATAACTGAGAAGCATATGGACACACAGTTTATGTTAAACTATTGTGTCTAATTCAAAACAAACACGTTTCCAGCAAGTAGACGGAGCCTACAAGCTAGCTGGCTAAATCTGGTTCAGGAAATACACGGGGGAAGTTAGCATGCTAGTTCAGGTCTTAAAAACGAGATCTTTCCTGTCAAATTACAGCTAATAGACGTTAGCAGGATGGTTCTGTTCCAAGTTACGAAACGTTGTTGACGGGGGCCGCAATTGATGTAGTTCATTCCGCTTCAGCAATAGAAAACGTTTAAAATGAGTTGTCAGATCATTATCAGAGAATAGACCTTGTTTACTGGATGGCGAACATGTAGCTTATTGTTTATTTGTGTTTATTTGAATTAGTTATCTTTATGCTCGTAAAGAGTGAATCTATATTTTCTTCTTTTTTTTTTAAACATTCTCTGTCTAACGTTACACGTCACTCGGGCTGAGTGTGAACACACTCCGCAGTCTGACTGTTAATTTGTGTTTTAATGTAAACAGAAACAGATGTTCAGTTGGAGTGTTAGCTGGTGTTGCAGCATTGCATGACACAGCTGCTCTGAGCTGCCACACCCCCCCTACACACTGACCCAGGAACAGTTAGCCAGTGCAGTGAGCACTGAGGCGTCACTGGTCAGCTGATCATCCTCAGAGGGTTAAAGGCACTGTGACACTACTTTAAATTCATTTAGTTGTGAAGTATTGTCCCCTCTGTAAAGTCAAATTTCAGAGTTTCAACAATCAAGTTTTTCATTTTTTATTGCAATTTTATTTAATAAAAAAAATGAATCCACAACCAGTCTGATAATCAATCAGTTGTCTCAGTAATTTTTCATCACTATTTCATCCTTTCTCTGGTTCAGCCTCTGATATGTGAAGATCTGCTGCTTTTCTTTCTTTTGTTGAAAATTGTTGACTTTTGGACTGAAAACGCGTTTGAAGACATCAGATTGTATTCTGGGAAATTTACGGCAGTAATTGGCTTTTTTCACTATTTTCGGATATTAAAAGACCAAATGATTAATCGTTTAATCAAGACAATAACAGGTTAACTGATAGCTGCAGCCCTAATTATTAGTATTTATTGCAGTGTTGTTGGATTCTGCAGGTGTGTGTACGTAATAAACTGCTAACTGAGTGTATTTGTGTAGAAAGCTGTGTTGTTGTTGGCTTTATTCTCTGAACAGATCGTCCTGCTGTTCCCAGAAACTTCAGACATGAACTTTGTTTGTTGTCGAACCGTACAGACGAGTTTCTGAAGGCCAAAACGGCATTTTAATATATTTGAGCTGAAGCTGCCGACATTTGTGTCTCAAACGTTCACCTTTAGACCCAAAGAAAAAGTAACCAGGATGACTTTCCATTTTATTTATTTATTGTGTTTTATTTTATTTTATACACATTTAATACCTGAGGAGGAATAAAGAAGGAATCTTCTGCTGTAACTTGTTTTCAAAGTTTGGTAAAGACAGCGTGAGAACTACCTGAAATGACAGAAACCATCTTTGGGGAAAATGTATTTGATGTGTACTTTGACTTGTTGGTTCGGTCCATGTCCCATCTGCTAACATGGAGGGGGCGGGGCTTATGACCTATACTGCAGTCTAACAATCAAAAGTGTTGATGAACGGCTGCTCGTCTCTTTATTTCAGGCTCTGTTGTTCCTCTCACCTGGTCTGAGGTGTGTTTTCGTGTTTCCTGTTCAGGAGTCAGGATGAGTCTGCAGTGGACGGCCGTGGCCACCTTCCTGTACGCTGAGGTCTTCTTTGTCCTGCTGCTCTGCATCCCCTTCATCTCACCTAAGAGGTCAGTACGCAACTGTCCCTCTGCCCACCTGTCCCTGTCCCTCTCCTTAAATAGCAAACATGAATGCATTTATTATTAATTTCACTGTAACATGCAGCACTTCTGAACAGAAGTATTACAGAATGAATAATAACATGCAGGTTCCTTGGACTTTTATTGCTCACATATGAGACTAAAAGTATTAAAACCAGAGAGGTGTTGCAGAGCTTCAGCTTCAGTCTTTCTGAAAAAGCGTCCTGTAAACGTGGAGTTGGATCCGTGAGAGGAAGCGTTAGCAGTTCAGTGAAACATTGAGCAGCTCTGTGTGAATGTGATCAGATTAAAACCATCAGACCTCCTGACTGAAAACTGACACGCTCTGATTAACTCAGCACCCAGAACAGAGACTTCACTGATCCCAGAGCTGATGTCGTTTCCACTGGACTCAGTGAACTGATCACAAACTCTGAGACAAAAAAGAAATAGACAAACACGACACGGCAAATTGATGAAAATGTAAAATGACCTTTAATCAGAAGCAGCCGGTTCAATATACGAGATAAGATAAGATAATCCTTTTAATTATTCCTCAGCGGGGAAATTCACACTGTTCCAGCAGCACACAGGATAGTGCGATAGAGACACAAGTAGAAAATCAAGATATGATAAATAAAAACAATAAAGATGTTATAAAAAAAAAAGCTATAGAAGGTAAAGGGATTGTACTGTATTGCACCATTCGTTACACATTCAGAGATATGTGGATTGTCCATTCATCTGTGATGAGGCCGACAGTTGCAGAGTCATCGAAGAAGTTGTGCAGGTAGAACCAGGAACACACCAGCAGTTTAAAGATGTTTCCAATCATTTTTAGATTGTGTGAATTCAAAAGTGCATAACAGAAGTTTGTTGTAAAGAGCATTTTAATAGACTGGATTCAACGTGCATGATGATGATGATGATGATGATGATGACCACCGTTACAGCTCTATTCAACACTGGTGACTGAAGTTCTTTAGTCGGCTAATAAAACGGTGAATGTTCCTCATTGGTGTTATTTCTTTTTTGTGTTTTTCTGACTTTTAATTTGGTTTTCAGATCTAAAACCAGCAACAAGTGACAGAAGCACAAATACAGCCAAACATAGAAAGACTGTGTGTGTGTGTGTGTGTGTGTGTGTGTGTGTGTGTGTGTGTGTGTGTGTGTGTGTGTGTGTGTGTCTCCAGACTTACTTGCTCTCCTCTTTTTCTCTTAACTTTCCTGAATGATCTCAAGTGGTTGCTCTTCTCTGGAGAATCAGATCTCTGCCAGGTTTTTAACAGTTTGTTGCTGGTTTTGTCAGATGTGTCTTTTCTTCTGTCCGGTTGTGCTGCTAGATGGAGCCAGAGCTCCAGGTTTACCGGCATGTCATGTGTCTCTGCTGTATTTCATATTTTCTCCTGGATTTTAATGTGTGTTTGATCCTCCAGGTGGAATAAGATCTTTAAGTCTCGGATCATCCAGACCATCGCCCTCTATGGAAACACTTCATTCATGGTGGCCATCGCCATCCTCGTCTTCCTGCTCATCGGTACGTGTGTGTGTGTGTGTGTGTGTATATGTAGTTTTCATGTTCATTGTGTTGTTGGAAGATTATCATCAGTGATGTTAGAAAACACCAGCTCCTCCTGCACTCGTGTAACAGTGGTGCTTTGACCTTTGACCCTGAGAGTCCACGGTCACTAAGTCCCCCCCATTTTTAGGGACAAAAAACATTTGATCAGATCCCACTCATAATGACGCCCCTCACCACATCGTCCATCTTACTCAAATACTGAAGACGCTCTGACTGATGTTTCACTGTGAAATGTAGAAGCTCAGTCAGGCCTGTATCTCTCACACACACACACACACACACACACACACACACACACACACACACACACACACACACACACACACACACTCACCTGAATTGGCCATATTGTCTCAAATTAAAACAAGAAACTAAAGTATGAAACATTTTACTGGGAAAAAAACCTCACTTTCATTAAAGGGCTCTTTCCTAAAGTTTTATCCACATTTTGATTGAAATGGTTAAATATGAAGAAACGTTCACATCAAAGCTTTTCCTGTCAGGACCTCCTGCAGCGTTTAATATAATCTAATGAAGACTGGCTGTGACTGAAGTCACTCCCTCGTTCACGGCTCTCTCTAACAGACACTTAATAGTTGACCTTTCAGACACTCATCATCATCATCATCATCATCATGTGTAGAGTCGCCTCTATAAGATGTTGCTGCGTTGCATTGTGGGATTGTTAACAGAAAGTAGTGTGTATGTCATGGACCTTTTTTGAGGGCAACATATAGTGGACACATTTAAACACTCAGACACTCAAATATCAGAAATCAGAAATACTTTATTGATCCCCGGGGGGAAATTACACAACATTATAATGTCAGACAGTAAATATGGAGTGAGTTCAGACTCGACCGCAGAGTGAAGGACAAGTTTCTAATTTTCTGTTAAAATGAACTAAATAAAAAGACCATCATGTGAAGCAGATCGGCTCTGAAATGAAAGTTGTTTGACTGTTACATGAAGAAGAGACTTCAGGTTGTAGGATACTGTGTGTGTGTGTGTGTGTGTGTGTGTGTGTGTGTGTGTTTGCAGATGCGTTCCGTGAGGTGAGGAAGTACAGCGTGACGGAGAAGGTGGATCTGACCAACAACCCAACGGCCATCGAACACATCCACATGAAGCTGTTCAGAGCTCAGAGGAACGAATACATCGCCGGCTTTGCCCTGCTGCTCTGCCTGTGAGACACACACACACACACACACACACACACACACACACACAGCGACAGGCAGACTGATCTAAATGCAGAGGAATTTTACAGTAGGTTGGAAAGAATGAACAGCTGTGTGTTTGTCAATGGAAACACACACACACACACACACACACACACACACACACACACACACACAGTCACTGTACAGTGTAAATCCTCCATCCTGATCCTGATTGGACAGAGTTCAGAGGTGTTAATCTGTCTTGGTCCCTGATTGGCTGACCCCTCAGGCAGGGTCAAACAGGAGTTAAATCTGATTGGTTCAGGGCTCTGTGACTCGGCGTGTTGTTATTGGAGGACAGCTTGTTGTTGGCTGAGAAGTTACTGACTGATTATGAAACAACTTGTTTCTTGTGTTCTTCACTACAGACCAAACCCGACTTATTAATGAAGACAACAGTACAAACTTTCTTTTTACTTGTGGAACAACGCAAACACTGGAACTCCAGCTGAGCAGCACTAAACATGGCTGCCACTTTAATGTCATTCACATTGAAGCTTTATTGAAATAAAAAAACAAACAAATTATAAGAAGGGAAGCCGCTGACCGATGTCATTATCGACACACACACACGTAATAATATAATCTAGTACAATGAAGGAAGAGTTCCAGATCATCTGTTGTGGGAATCAGTGAATTAGCTACTCGAGTCATCGACTTTGACAAATCAGATCAAAGTGAGCGTTCAGACACGCTGCTCAAAATGAGTCGTTTTCAACCTGTGCACGTTGGCTGCGTGCTGCCCGTAGGGGGCAGCAGTGTTGGTCGGGCCTCAGTCTGCAGCAGCTGCTCCATGACTCACCGCAGCAGTGCAGCATGTGATGCAGCAGCTGCTGAAACACAGAATCCAGGAAGAGGTGCTCCAGCATTTAGACCGAGCCCTCCACAGACCGTCTGCTGTGATCTGGGACTGTGACTCAGAAGAAAATATGGAGCACAAGTTTGTGGAAAGGCTGAAGTGCTGGCAGCTGATCAGATTATTTTAGGCCGGTCACGCTACTGAAGGCCATATTTGGAACTGAGAGTCTGCAGACATCTGAGAAACCTGTCTTTTTTTGTCCAAACAAAATCCTCAACAGTAGGTCAGTGCTGGAAACTGTTTAGATATCCAGCTGTCGCTCTGATCCAGAGAGACGTCTGTGATATTTGCAGAAGAATTAACTTTAGTTTTCAGACCAGCAGCCTGACATATCTGTTGTTGTTGTTGTTGTTGTTGTTGTTATTATTACACCGTCCTGCTTCCCCAAACACTCACTACAGCTCCACATGTGGATTCATCCGCTGCTGAAAATAGTCCCCAACAGATGCACCTGCTGTTAGTTTGATAAAAACTCCAGCGAGCAGCTGTTGGAGGGAATGACTGAGCCTTTTAAACATGAAACTATATATTTGTGAGGAGTTTTTAAAGATTGACGTCTTCAGCAGGAACCAATGGGCTGAGAGCTGAGAGCCACAGACAGGAAGTGAGACAGGACTGAGGGACGGACTGACAGGTTGCTGGTTTGAGTCTGAACATGAGGTTTGATGACTAAATGTAGAAACAGATGCATAATTATTCAATCAGGAGTACTTTTATATGTCTGGAGTTAAACAAAAACACCACACTGGTCCAGCAGCTCACTGACTGCAGGAATGGGGGCAGTTATCCTGTATTTTTGCCCCCTGCAGCCCCGCCCACCCTGCTGTGAGTAACCATTACATCACAACCTGTCAACGCCACTCACAGCATGTACAACACGTACAGCACACACACCTCAGCTGGGAAATGTCAGAGGTAACTCAACGTGTGTGTGTCTGTGTGTTGTTACTATATGTGTATAGATATGTGTGTGTGTGTGTGCAGTGGTGAACGGCTATATTAGGTTGTGTATGATGTGTTGATCTGTCATACACTAGAGTATACATACATACATACACATATACAACTGATGATTTGTTTCAGGGCTCAGGTGGTGTGTTGTTGTTGCTGGATCAGCTACCGTACTGCTGGATCAGCTACCGTACAGCTGGATCAGCTACCGCACAGCTGGATCAGCTATCGTACAGCTGGATCAGCTATCGTACAGCTGGATCAGCTATCTTACAGCTGGATCAGCTATCTTACAGCTGGATCAGCTACCGTACAGCTGGATCAGCTATCTTACAGCTGGATCAGCTATCTTACAGCTGGATCAGCTATCTTACAGCTGGATCAGCTATCTTACAGCTGGATCAGCTACCGTACAGCTGGATCAGCTATCGTACAGCTGGATCAGCTATCGTACCGCTGGATCAGCTATCGTACCGCTGGATCAGCTATCGTACAGCTGGATCAGCTACCGCACAGCTGGATCAGCTATCGTACAGCTGGATCAGCTACCGCACAGCTGGATCAGCTATCGTACAGCTGGATCAGCTATCGTACCGCTGGATCAGCTGTCGTCAACATTTGTCATGAATGAAGTTTTAAAATGTTTAGAGAGACTTTTGGTCAGATTATTACTGAAAGTACAGTTGAGACGTGTTGAAACATAGTCTACTACAAGGATTAATGGATTTAATGTGTCCGTGCGATGAAGTTAATCCATGACGCTCCCTGCCTGGTAAACAGCCAAACTCCGCACCTGCAGTTTGTAGGGTTGTCACTTCTTCAAAAGGTCAAGTTTGAACAATTGTGTAACCCTGATGACATTGTGGGATAAAACCCTCACCAGGGCCAGATGGGTTCAGGTCCCCCACCATGCTGTCTGTAATAAACACACCACTAGATCTTCAGAGTCTGGTACATATTATTGACTATGCTCCACCTGTTGTGGGCCTTGTAGCATGTTTCCACCTCTTGGTTACATTCTGTACCTTCTGACACCAATGTTTCTGTCATGTCATGTGCTTTCCATCCAATATGCCCATTTCCTGAAAATGATGGTGTCTACATCTTCCCACTGATGCAGAGTTTCTACGTCAGCGCTCGCTAACACTCCCTTGATTCAGACACTGTTTGAATAATATAATATAATTTGTATCCTGCTAGATTTAGCAAAAACAGCTAACTTGCTGATACACTGGTGTTTTATCTAACATTCCTCAGGCCTTCATCATGTTCACTGTCTCGTCAACATGTCCCTGAGTTTTCAGTTCTCATTCACTATAATATTTCAGCTTATTACTAGATTTAAACTCTTTACTAGAAAAAAGTTTTTTAAAGATCATTTACATCTCTTTAGGATCATTTTTCATCCTAATACATAGCAAAAAATATCACACATGATGTTGTACATCTCACATCACCATGACATCATCAGGGTTATTTTCTTGAAAAAGTGCCTCCCAGAGACGAAAAACATGAGAGAGAGAGAGATCTTCACAGGGAGATTAACTAACCATGTAGAGTGCCGCCATAGACTGTATATAAAGATGGCCGACACATCTCCACCCCCCAACTGTATACGGCTGCTGCCATCTTGCGCTGGTGACGTCATTTGGAGTCTGCGCAGTGGGGATCAGGGGGTGGAGTCACAACACCACGGTCAATCTCAGCTGTCAATCATGATGTCGAACACCCGTTTTTATAGCATCACATAACAAATTAAAACCACACTGATCAGAAAACAAACATCAGCGTGACAGGAACTACCTAAAATGACAGAAACCATCTTTGGGAAACATTTATTTTAATTTGTGATATTTTTTTTTTTAGTTTGAGATGTTATGGCTTCACTTTCAGGGAGCTGTCGTGTCGTCCATCTTTATATACAGTCTGAGTGCCACTCGTATGACTTTAGCCTCTCAGTGACCTTGCCGTGTTGAGCCTTTAGGGTGTGTGACCTCACTGACCACTGTGTGTGTGTGTGTGTGTGTGTGTGTAGGTTGCTGCGTCGTCTTGCCACTCTGCTCTCCCAACAGGCCTCACTCATGGCCTCCAACGAAGCCTTCAAGAAGCAGGCGGAGGGTGCCAGCACTGCCGCCAAGAAATACATGGAGGACAATGAGCTGCTGCAAGAGGTCTCACACACACACACACACACACACACACACACACACACACACACACACACACACACACACACACACACACACACACACACACACACACACACACACTCGGGTAGAGATGAGCTGCTGAACACAGTGGAGTATTTAGCAGCAAGAGACAGATGTTATGCTGCTGTTTCTCTAACTCACCAGTCAGGGGCAGTACTGATCTGCAGCTGCTGAGCTGAACCCAAATAAACACTGGACATATTCACAGAGCAACACATAACACACACACTGTGAGTCTCATTCACAATGTGGACACACACACACACACACACACTCTTGTTTACTTAGGTCACTTTTGGAGACATTACATAGATTACATTCATCTCCTGGAGATTTACCTTAACCACTGACCCAAAAATCAGCTGGTCTGTAGTCTGAAATGCGTCCCTGAAGAGAGAGAGACACACACACACACACACACACACAGGTAATCTGACCTGGTTTGTCTGGGATGAAGAGATCACCAAGTGCTCACTGCTAAAAGGAGAAATTGCCTCATCTGCATGTGACACACACACACACGGTTCATGATTTACAGGTTCCATGTTGTGTTTCTCAGTTTTGGGAGCTCCGTGACTTCATGTGAATGTTTCCCATGGGTTGGGAGTTGACTCAGAGTCACGCTTTGTTATGTTTTCAGTACAGCAGAGAAAACAAAACAAATGAGGAATTCAGACGGTTGTTGTGACAGATTGTGATGAAGAGAAGTTTCGAGGGCGTTTTTACCGTCATGTTGTTTAACGTTTGAACCGCCAACACTCCAGTACGCCCAGAGCCGCGGGGGGTCATTTTTACCCCCTGCCGCAACAGCGCCAGCAATCACAAAGATGGTATTTCTTGAAGCAGTTGAGTTGTTCAACAATGTTTTTTAAAATAATAGCCAAAATAAGACTTACAAAATAACTATTTAAAATTCAGTTTATGGGGTTTATTAATTATTATTGCTTCAAAAACGTCAAATGCATTTTAAAATCTATCACTAAATTGTAGGTTACAACAACAAATGAATGAATACATTTAAATCATTTAATTAGCTCACTGTAAAAGAAGAAACCGATTTTTGGATAATAACGTGTTGTTTTATACCGAGAACAAAGACACGCAGCGCTCGCCGTGCAGGTCTCCACACTGCAGAGTGTACATGTTCTTACTTGGTTGAGCTAGTGCAGGAAACTAGCTCGGAACTGCTGAATGGGTTAGGTGTGCTGTTGTCTCTCCCCCACCTGTCTCTCCCTCACTCAGGTGTGCTGTTGTCTCTCCCCCACCTGTCTCTCCCTCACTCAGGTGTGCTGTTGTCTCTCCCCCACCTGTCTCTCCCTCACTCAGGTGGGCTGTTGTCTCCCCCATCACATTTCTTTGTGAACTGAACTCACCTGAAGTGTGTGAGGAACTCTCAGTCAGAGCACGTTCATAGGAACAACCTCAGGCCTTCACAATAAAAGCGCTGGAAACCAAACCAAAGCACAGATTAATATAATACTTTTTAAAAAACTTATTTTTATAACATTCTCAGTTTAGAAGTGAACATGAGATTCACGTTAATTTGTTTATTAGCACTTCTATAAAGTTTAGTGTGTGTGTGTAGTGTGAGTGTCGTGTATGGTATGTGTGTGTGTAGTGTGTGTAGTGTGTGTGTGTGTGTGTAGTGTGTGTGTGTGGAGCCTGAAGGTCAGGTATGTGCATGTGCAGCTGCAGACGACCTGCAGGAACACGTGACTCGTCTCTCTTTCTGACAGGATGGTTTGATTTCACTGCAGACAGTTACTCAAGGTGACGTGTGTGTGTGTGTGTGTGTGTGTGTGTGTGTGTGTGTGTGTGTGTGTGTGTGTGTGTGTGTGTGTGTGTGTGTGTGTGTGTGTGTGTGTGTGTGTGTGTGTGTGTGTGTGTGTGTGTGTGTGTGTGTGTCAGAGCTCAGCTGTTGGATTCGATTTAAAGGTGTTCCTAATAAAGCGGCCACTGATCAACTATTCGACTGACATTTGACTGACTTCACAGCTCTGCTCCAACTCACCTTTGTTTCAAGTCCTTTTCACTTCCTGATGAAGTCCCTGTTGATGTTGCCATGGTTACCAAATGATCTAGCATGAGTAGATCGAGGCCGACACCACTGACACAGATCAGGAGGCAGGTGGTTTAACCGTAGTTTTGGATTTTTACTGTTGAAATCAGTTTGGGAGCCTTCTTTCCAGGCGGTCTCGGACCGGTTGTTTGGTCCTGAAAAGATTCACATTTGAGAATCTTTTTTGCTTAAAAAATAGTTGATTGACTTTCTGTCGATGGACTGATCAGCTCTAAATACAAAAGAGAGAAAAGCTGAAAATGTGAGACCCTGGAGGATGGATGGAGGTTTGGCTCTGAATGACTGAAACACTTCACTCTCTGTTCCTCGACTCACTGATCCTTTCAGCCAAGGCAGATTTATTTGTGCAGCACCTTTCAACAACAGGGCAATTCAAAGTGCTTTACAGGCAATATAAAAAGACACACAAATAGTATCCAAAGGGATTAAAAGACTTTAAAATTAAGACCCATTAAACAGTAGAATAGAACTGCCAGATGAATCAGTATCCCCAAATGTAACTCAATAAAATGCTGTTTGACGGAGCGTACACGACGTGACAGAACAGCTGTGGTCAGAGTGTCCATGACATGATGAACCACACACACTGATCTGTAACGTGTCTGATGTTCAACACATTCGCTTCTCATTCAGTCAGGACGTTCTGTTTTATGTCTTCTTCTGCTGTAGTTGGTGAAATGTATGATATCACTGAGTTCCTCACGTAACCCTGCACTCTCTGTGCCAGGTGAACTTATTATCTGGTGAGCACAAGATAAAACAATGTTTTATCTTTATGGGACTTCAGGGGCTCTGACATTTATATATAACAGAGACGCCTCCAGCTGCAAACAAGGTGGAGGTTCATCTGCGTGGTTTGACACCACTGGGTATCATTGCACTCCTATAGTTTTTTGGAATTTGAAAATGGATGATGCATTTGGGTTGTGTGTTTGTCAGTGGTGGAATGTAACTAAGTACAGATTTACTTGAGTATTTTCTTTTCATGCCACTTTCTATTTCTACTGCACTCCATTTATCTGACAGCTTCAGTTACTTTACAGATTAAAAAACGCATGAAGAGTTCAAATCTGATGTTTTGTTATAAATGAAACGACAACAGTTTATGAAGTCCAGCTGAAACGATCAGTCCATTAATCAGTTAGTTGTTTGACAGAAAGTCGAAGTGATTTTCGCTGTAAAAACGTTTGCTGGTTCCAGCTTCTTGGATGTGATTTGCTGCTTTTCCTCTGAGCGATCTGAATAATTGTGATGTATTGTTAATAATGTGGAGCTTCGGACTGATGGCTCTGGGTCATCGTGTCTTGTTGATGTGTTTGAGTGGTGGCCTGTTAGTTTGAATAGTTTCTTTAAAGGTTTGTAGTTTCCCCGGTCCTCGAGGTGTTGTGGCATTTCTGAACCTGAGACCTCGTGCTGCTGGATTCAGTTCACAGAGCAGTAAAATCAGCTTTTATGGCTGAGCCTCCTCCGTTAAAGGTCTGAAGTTCAGCACCTGTTTCACTGCGTCACTCTGACTGAACACGATGACACTTGACCAGCTGAGGTTAGTGAGACGGATTCAGTCTGATTCAATAAAATAATTGACCAGCTCTACTGGCCAGAGAGTGTTATATCTGATACCTGCAGTGGTGGAAAGTAACTAAGTACATTAACTCAAATACTGTATTCAAGTACAATCATTTTGAGGTTCTGAAATGTAGATTTAGTTACTTTTCAGATTAATATTGAACTTAGACATTAAACACTAGTTTAAAAAGTTCCAGTTGAGTGTAAGTGTTGTCTCCTCGTTATCAGTTCCACCAATGAGACATTTCTGCTTTTTAAAAGTCTCTCATGGTTTCATTCAATCATTTTCAAATTAAACTCAAATTAAAATCTTAAATTAAGATTAGAGAAAAGTCCAAAAACTGAAAACACATTTGTGTATCAGAGCTTTGTTTCTTCTTCTTTGCTCTTCCATTAATCATCTCATGACCCTCAGATTTATCTGGTGACCCTTTGGAGGGGCCAGACCCCCAGGCTGGGAACCACTGGACTAAACTAGCTAACTGTATATAAAGTAGTTAAACGAGCTAACAGTATATAAAGCAGTTAAACGGGCTAACTATATATAAAGCAGTTAAACGAGCTAACTGTATATAAAGAGGTTAAACTAGCTAATTGTATATAAAGCAGTTAAACGAGCTAACAGTATATAAAGCAGTTAAACGGGCTAACTATATATAAAGCAGTTAAACGAGCTAACTGTATATAAAGAGGTTAAACTAGCTAACTGTATATAAAGCAGTTAAAGGAGCTAACTGTATATAAAGTAGTTAAACTAGCTAACTGTATATAAAGTAGTTAAACGAGCTAACAGTATATAAAGCAGTTAAACGGGCTAACTATATATAAAGCAGTTAAACGAGCTAACTGTATATAAAGAGGTTAAACTAGCTAACTGTATATAAAGCAGTTAAAGGAGCTAACTGTATATAAAGTAGTTAAACGAGCTAACTGTATATAAAGTAGTTAAACGAGCTAACTGTATATAAAGTAGTTAAACTAGCTAACTCTACATAAAGCAGTTAAAGGAGCTAACTGTATATAAAGTAGTTAAAACTAGCTAACTGTATATAAAGCAGTTAAGCAGGCTAACTGTATATAAAGCAGTTAAACTAGCTAACTGTATATAAAGCAGTTAAACTAGCTAACTGTATATAAAGAAGTTAAACAGGCTAACTGTATATAAAGCAGTTAAAGGAGCTAACTGTATATAAAGCAGTTAAAGGAGCTAACTGTATATAAAGCAGTTAAAGGAGCTAACTGTATATAAAGCAGTTAAAGGAGCTAACTGTATATAAAGCAGTTAAGCAGGCTAACTGTATATAAAGCAGTTAAAACTAGCTAACTGTATATAAAGAAGTTAAACAGGCTAACTATATAAAGCAGTTAAAGGAGCTAACTATATAAAGCAGTTAAAGGAGCTAACTGTATATAAAGCAGTTAAAGGAGCTAACTGTATATAAAGCAGTTAAAAAGGCTAACTGTATATAAAGCAGTTAAACTAGCTAACTGTATATAAAGCAGTTAAACTAGCTAACTGTATATAAAGCAGTTAAACTAGCTAACTGTATATAAAGCAGTTAAAGGAGCTAACTGTATATAAAGCAGTTAAAGGAGCTAACTGTATATAAAGCAGTTAAACTAGCTAACTGTATACTGTCATGTACAACAGTAACATGCAGCTCTAACATTGATGCGTTAACAATGTTAATGATTATATTTTATCAGTCAAATCAATTACTTTTACTTTTAATACTTGAGTAAAAGTTTGTAAGTATTATCGGGTGTTTTTACTTTAAGTAGGATTTTATATATATATAAATATATATATATATATTTGATATAACCAAACAAGTTGGCTTTATTTGACATTTTATAGAGATTTGCCATTAAAACATGTAACTGTGTAACTAACACACACACACACACACACACACACACACACACACACACACACACACACACACACACACACACACACACACTAAGCCATCAAAGAAGTGAAGGAAACAGTTTTGGGTTGAAACCAAAGTAAAATCTGAATTTATGAAACACTGGAAGTTCCAACATGAAGAGACAAAGTTTCTTGTCACTTTAACAAACAGAAGCACCAGAAAAGCAGAAGAAACATCAACGGACTGTGTGACTGTAGCGTTCACACAGACTGTCACCTGCCAGCCAATCAGAAAGCAGGATTCTCTGTAGCTACAGGGTGAAGGACTGACACAACGAGCAGCTGTCGCTCTGAGGTCAGGACCGAGAGGGTAGGAGGCGTTTGGTATGAACACCTGTTGCTCTCTGAGTGGGCAGATCCTAACTGGATCCAACATCTTCATGACTTCTTCTGCAGCTTTTCTTTTTATTGGATGTTGCTTGTACCTCCTTTAGACTAGTTCTGCACTGTGTACTGATACTGGAGAAGTACCCAGTAAACAAATCATTAGGGTAGATGAAGTATGGCATAATGAACCATGTACACTATTTGATATTGTACATACATACACTTCTCATACATATCTGTGGTCCTTACTGTTAAACTGTTATTGGATTGATTTTATTTTATAGATATTGTGTGTGTGTGTGTGTGTGTGTGTGTGTGTGTGTATATATATATATATATATATATATATATATATATATATATACTTTGTACTGCAACTGCTGCACAACAATTTCCCTTGGGATGAAAAGAGTATTTTATAGTAAAATCAGCCAGACAACTGAGCAGTTGGCAGTGGCCCTAGTTCATCAGGTCCACTGGTTATTTGCTACCTTTACTACAGTGAAAGTACTAGTACCACACAGTAAAAATACTGTCATTGCCTTGAGAATGTTCCTTCAGTAACTTCAGTCTTTGTGCATTTGAAGCACCGTGAGTTGATGAAGAGACTGAAATCTTTCTCCTTCTGTTTCAATAGAAACTCCGTGACGCTGGTGTGGAGGTGCCCGAGGCCGGGAAGAAGGGAGCGGGACCGCAGGAGGAGAACAAGACTCTGAAGGAGGAGGTGAAGACCCTGAAGGAGGAGCTGGACACCACCAAGAAAGGTAAGGTGGAGCTCAGAGCCTCAGGCAGGGCTCTGCTGGCTGTTCCTCAGTCCTGGTTCAGGACTAAAGGAGACCTGGTTTAACAATCAGGAAGCACACATTTAGTTTATTATTATTATTATTATTATTATTATTATTATTATTATTATAAGAGGAGACATTAAAGTGAGAAAAGGAGGGCGTTCAGACTGACAACAAATCTGTTATTACAATGCTATAAAAGTGTGTGTGTGTGTGTGTGTGTAGGGGGTTGGGGGGTGGGCTTCGGGTGAGAAGGTGGATCGTGGTCTCACCTGTGTTGTTTGTTTTGCAGCTCTGCAGAAGTCTGACAGTGACGTTCGTGCGATGAAGAAACAGGCAGAGAATCTGACGGTGGAGTACGACAGACTGCTGGACGAGCACAGCAAGCTGCTGGTAACACACACACACACACACACACACACACACACACACACACACACACACACACACACACACACACACACACACACACACACACACCTTGACCCATGCGCACCTTCAGTCCTCTGTAGGCTCTGAGTTGTACGATGTCGCCAGCACATCACTAAACAGATGATCGTGTGTGTGTGTGTGTGTGTGTGTGTGTGTGTGTGTGTGTGTGTGTGTGTGTGTGTGTGTGTGTGTGTGTGTGTGTGTGTGTGTGTGTGTGTGTGTGTGTGTGTGATCAGTGTAACAGCAGCTGGTCCACCTTAAATCAGCCTGACAGAGGACACGGGCGCGCACACACACAGTGAACATAGTTATGTAACATAGCTAGAAATACACACACGTGTGCGGTTGTGTGCTTGATATCGGGAAAGGGTTTGGATCTCTGAGCTGGTTTTGTGTAGGAACTGGTCTCACTGATTGGTTAGTCCTAATGTCACTCCAGATTGTAGCCTCATTAGTTTTATTGGTTGGAACTACCAATCACAGAGCACCTAACATGTTTTTACCTAGTAACAAGATCCTGATAGGACGAGACACCTTTCCAGCAGACGAAGCCGAGATGATTGAAACATTAAATAAAGAGTTAAAATGAAATAAAGAGATCCTTACTACAATCACATTTAACCTGCTGCCCCCCTGCTGACCCCCCCCCTCCCATGTAATGAACACTGCGGCCTGTAGGAGGCGCTCACACTGTGTTTTCACTGCCCTGTTCTCTGTCTGCAGGCGAGCAGCGACAAGAAATCAGACTGAGGAGGACGAAGACGGTTTCCAGCTTCTCCCATCTTCATCTTCGTCTTCATCTCCGTCCTCAACAAACAGCCCGCAGCTCCTGCATCCTCCTCAACGTCCTGCTCAGCGATGTGATGCCACTTCCTGTCTTTGGGATCAGCTGACGTCGCCGGGCTGCGATGGGTTTATTTGATGAGGTTTCAGAATGTGGGCTGTCTGTGAGCCTTCTGTTTCTAACTGATTTACTCTGATCGTTGTTTTTCCTCCTGCTGGAGACCAAAACTACCTGCACTTCATGTTTTCTGACGTTTTCTGCAGAAACAGACCAGTTTCATTCCAAAATCAATCGGAGGTTGGAGGTCCTGTACTGACGACTACAATTCAAACACATTGTGGATTCATATCAGGGTCAAAAGGTCCAAACAACTTTCCTCATAAATCACTTAATACATTTAGCCTAAAATGACAGATGTGTTTGGAATTAAATCCCTTAAATTATGAATGAATGTAAAGTGACTGGTCTCCAGTTTCAACCTGCAGCTGAATGAAACAAAATCATTTATTGATTTAAAAAGTCCTTTCAGACTCCCTGATTTCTATTGTAGACCCAGACCAACACTCACCCACGCAGTGAAATAAAAGACTGGCCAGAAGATCCACCAGACTTCTGCTCTGCTGGTACTCATGATCAGTCTTTGTTGTGATGAACACGTTTGATTTATGTGAAAGATTTTGTTTTTTTGTTAATGTTTTGGGGATTTCTGTTTCGGTTCATCAGTTAACGTTTGGTTTTTTGTGTTAAAGGGTCAATGTTTTGTTAAGACTGAGATGTTCTCTCTGTTCTGGAGACTATATCTCGTCTGAAAGATGTCAGTTATTGTTGAGATGGAAAGAAGCACAGTCTGAACAGCAGCTGTGATGGATTAAAACTGGACAGTAACTGTAGTTTCATGAGGAGCGATGTGATTATAACAATTGTACCAAACTCTGCTCTTCACATCTGTCTTGTCGTTGATGTTACGACCACGTAGTCTGGATTCTCTTGTATGTTTAAAAACGGCCCCCAGGGGCCCCCCAGCACAGGCACTACTTTGTGTCTTCCCTCTGATGCGTATTTGTGGAGGAAGCTCAGACAGATGCAGCTTTAGAGAACAACACAAGTTCCCACGGCGACCGTTCCGAGGCTCCATTCACAACATCTGCTTTTGTTTTGAAAATCTATGTCTGGTCTGGCAGCATGTGCGTCACCTGACAAGTTTTCTTGTCTGTAATTGGTTGATGTTGACAGATTTAGAAGTCTTTATAAACTGTTTCCCAGTGTTTTTCCTTTATTTTGGAGGGTCGGACGCAGCTGATGGAGGGTTGAGTCCACACAGTTCTCACCGGTTTACGTCTATTTCTTTTATTTTTATTTCCACTTTGTCCACATTCCCATCTTGCATGACAAATTATTTTGCTCCACTTTGGTGATTTTGTTTGCCTACAGAAACTTCGGTTTGTTACAGATCGCTGAAAAACATCGAACATGTAGGACTTATTATTTAAATCCTCATTATGTCTGAAACGGTTTGTTGAATGTGACGTTATTGTATTTTTATATTTAGGTTTTATCATGTGGTCACCGACTTGTTTCTCTGGATAATTCAGTTCTATCTTTAAGGGGAACACTGATAGATTCACCATAGAAACCTTGTGTGCATCATCACCTCTAATGCTTATGATGAGACATAAATATGTTTGTTAGCTGATGGCTAAAATGTTCTGTTTCAGTTATCACCTCCAATAAAGTGACTTTGGACAAGAATGGACAAAAATCTGATGTTGCTGATTTAATGGAGCTTCTGTGTTTATTCACCAACATCCAGACCAAACCTCATTCAAATTTTTCTGTATTTAAACATGTGTGTTGACAGAAACTAACGCTTCTGCATTTCATTTGTTATTTTTGAAGAAAATCAAACTTGTCTTTCTAGAGGGCGCTGTTCACAGAGGATCATGGGAGTTCAGAGGTGAACTGTGTCTGGACGCATCAGTCAAGAAATGAAGTGTGAAAACAGAGTGAGCAGGTATCGTGTTTTTGTCTGTTTAATGTTTTTAATGTTGATGGTCACTGAGGAAAAAAACACAAAACACGACATTTTTAACATTTTCCAAAGTGAAGAAACAAAAAACAAATGAAGGGGAAACAGCACGAGTATGAAAATCTATGGAAGCCAAACTATGTTACTCACTGATGATTTAATTATTTTGCTTCTTCTCAAAATACTGAGACTTCAAAGTTAAGGACACTGTTTTATACTACTATTATTTGCTGAAGTACCAGTGAAGGCGTCACTTTGGGCTCTGGGTCATTGTGACCAAACGATCGATTGATTTAATGGGGAAAATAATCAGCTGATTCATCCACAGTGAACTAATAATCATTAGCTGATAGTTCAGAATGAGCTCCACCATTAATGATGAGGAATAATCCTCTAATGACAGAATCTATAACAGAAGGACAGACACAGGAGGACAGTCACAGGGGGACAGACACAGGGGACATCTGACTGCTGGAAGACGTTAAGGACATTTAGTGATTATACTCACAGGACTTTTACTGGAGTTAGTATTAGTACGTCTTCCCCGCTGCACAGTTCATACATGTCTCCCCTCTGTCTGTCTGTCTGTCTTGTGTCTAAACATAGCGTCCCAGCGTCGCCTCCTCTCGGTCTTAATAAGGCAGCTGTTGGTCTAAACGGCATCAGAAACCGGTTTGAGCTGCACTGCCGATCCTCTCCACCATCTCACCAGATCAACTTTCACAGCCGACCCGAGCGCCTTGTGTCTAAAACCGCTGACAGGAGAACGTCTCAGGCCAGGAACTTTTTTTAGGCCTTCAGTATTTCTGTCTTCTGCTTCCTGGAATTTCAGACTGCTTTAAAGGTGTCCGCCCCAACAGTCTGTTACACAAAATAATACTAATAATCAACAGACTGGTGGTTTTATTTTCGACAGACATCAATAAGTCAGGAGCCTTCAGACTGAACGTCCCGTCAGGATCGTCGTGGATCAGTTCTCCAGAAGAGCAGCAGCTTTATGAGACGTCCTGGTAGTCAAGTGGTCAAAGACCAGTATAACTGCAATGTTTCCAGTTTGATTCCCGTTGGAACCTTTGCCGCCCGTGTCCACCCTCACACCTGTCCGTGATGCGGGATCCCGACTGACCTGAGGTCAGCCGTGTCGTTACCAGTCGTGAGGGCGAGCGTGTCATCATGGCGAAACGTGGTCCTGGAGAGACCTGCTGTAGCTGAGCCACCACAGATTTAGTCAATGCGATAGTGTCACAAAACTTTACAGGTGTGTAGGTAGGGACAGAAGAAATACTCTGTCCTGCATTCCCACGTGTACTGAGGCTGCAGACTGCCTGCCCTCTGATCGGTGGAGGTTTGTTTTAGCTGACAGGAGGCCTGCAGACACTTCACACTATAGGGTAGCAGTCAAATTAATGGAAATAAAATTAAGAAATAATTCATAGAAATAATTAAGTCTTAATTGTTGTGGAGACTCAAACTTCCATGTTGGAATCAACATGTTTCATAACTACACTGAATAAAACCACAGTGAGTTTACAAACAACGCAGTAACCACGGAGACAGTCAGCTGTTTGTCATGACGTTAGTTTTATTGCCGTTGGTTGAGTCGGTGTGAATGAGCACAGTGATCACAGTGGCTGACAGCATGGAGACCCTCGCAGGGGTCAAAGGTCAATGAAACACAGGTGACATCATCAGGGCTCAAAGTTAACTCTTTCATCATCGACTCGGCGAGTTTTTGGCTGGTGACTCGTTAACGCCGAGCCCCGTGTGTCGTTACTATCGTTAACACAGCTATTAATTAATTAAGCTACTTATCACCTAATCGATTGTCTAATCTAGTTATGGATGGAAGACTGCGGTTTACAGGAAGTCACAGAGACACAGTTACAGTAAAATGGCCGACGCTGGGATGAATGAGGTCACCATGTAGCTCAGTTTGGGCTGGAAACGCAGACCGGACTGAAGTGGTGCGATCACACACACAAGTGAGAGAAGACATGAAGATAAAATGTCTGGCTCATACAACCTGAACAGGAAATAAATAAATAATGATAAAAATTAAAACTTTGAGATATTAGTTGATGTAAAATTTGGAATAGATTCATCTGGTCTTATATATTGAGTTTCGTCAGATGTTTCTTACTGACAAACTGAAAAGCCCTGATGTAATAAACAAATTTAGTTTATATTTGTTTACATTGAGTGGCACTGTCTCCATCACAGCAGCTGAATCAGCTGTTAGCAGCTCCCGTCTGCAGCGTCCTCATGGACGGACAGACAACCATCACTGATCACTGAGACACTGAAGGAAACTTCAAAACAGAAGGATTCTCAGGCAGGTTCTGCAGCGTCTTTCTCTCTGATTTCTAAGTGGATTTTGGAGGTTTATTCTGGATGTATTATATTATATCAGAGATAATGATCTCCTGTGGAAGTGGAAGTCACACTGAATGATTCAACATGAGTTTCATGTCTGTGAGTTCAGATCTGACTGAGTTATGAGATTTTAGATGCAAACTGCAGCAAAAATACACTGATTTGCTGATGATGTTGTACTTTCCATTAGATTTTACTGAAGAGCCATATTTTACTGAAAACTCTGTTAAGTACAGCTGCAATCATCTCATTCACATTTGGAGCCTTTTTCGTTGCTGTTTTTCTGGCTCTGTCTCAGGAAGGTGACTCTGATTGGCTGATTGTTTTTCCAACAGAGGAAACAGCCGTCAATGAGCCGTGTCAGACCACGCCTCTGAAGGGCTGAAACACTGGGAAATGTGGAAGGTGATTCAGACGTCAGTTTTGAGTCACTAAGTTATGAGAAGCTTGTGAGAGTTTTTATTTTTCATCTATTATTTTAGCTCAACATGAACTTCTTGTATGACGTCTGTAATTGAGTTCATATACATTTCAGTTCTGATGAACTTCGGTGATGCGTTTCCTCTCGTCATCCAGCTCTGTATATGTAAACCTGCAGGGACTCGGTCCGGTCTCTGTTTCCAGCCCAAACACGATGGGGTTTCCCACCGGAGGAGAGCGCCTCCCGCTGGTTCCACTGCCACAACATCCGACCTCAGGTCAGCTTCCCAAAAAACTCGAAGGTAAGAAAGTTACTTCATATCCTGATCAAAGTGACATATGATAAACCAGCCTGTTGTGTTAAGAAAAGGAGATTCTCCCAATCAGAAGAAACCAAAAAGAAACAAACAAAAAGAAGAAATCATTTTCCCTTTGAGCTTCTGTGGTCGTCTTTTGTTTTTGGAGGTTAAAAAACACTTTGGCAATGTTTTTGGCTATTAAATCTTTGACAATAGTTTTCAGAAATCATCTAAAAAAGTAATCTACAGTAAAATTAAGCTGAAATAAACGTTTTTCAAAACTTAAAAAGCTGTGAGTGAAATCCAGTCTCTGCTGGTCTGAGAACAGCAGGAGGTTTTGGGGAAACAGACTTCAGATGGTTTTTGGGAAACAGGCGCTCTCTGCTGAAGGAAACCAGCTGACAGACAAGTTTGTTGGACAGAAGCGATGATCCGAACCTGGACGCTCACACTGATTCTGTACTCCGACAGTTTTACAGCAGCGTGTGACGTTTTACAGCACCTGCAGACTGATGTGATTTCCCGCTCTGCGTCCGGCGACCCGGCGCTTCACAGTACAGGATCAAAGATTCTGTCTCAACAACGTTTTTTTTGGCTGAAGAGCACAGAGACAAAATGACATGAAACAACATCAGCTTTTGTTAATGTACATTTTCACTTTTTCAGATTTTCTTTTGTCTTAATGGCTGCAGATTTGTACTTTTCCACCCTCTGACCCTCCCAGGCTCCAGTTCAGAGATGAGACATTTTAAAAAACAGTAATGATACAACTTTGCTTCAAAAATAAAAGATTCTACGTTTAAAATGTCAGTTAGATCAGAGTTTCAATAAAATACTGCCTCAGGTTAGTTTTATTAGTGAATATCGGTAATCAGTGGCACTTGAGTCACATGTGACCTCTACAACAACATTTGATCTCTAATCTCACTAGTTTAAATCATCAGCACTGAGACTAATAATCTCCTCCAGACCAGCCAGTCAGCATCAGCCCCACTGTAGAGCTGAAAATAATTAGTCAGATTCTTTTTGTTTAAGTCCATACAGTCCAAACAGATGTTTCAGTCCAGCAGTTCAGAATCAGTTCAAAAACAGAAAATCAGTAAATCCTTAAAATAAAGACACTAGAAGCAGATTCATTTTCGGGTGCTGTCAGTAATATTTTCCTGTCGTGGGACGGACAGATCTTCATGTTTACAACATCCCAGCTGGTCATGTGAGGGTTAAAACACTTGGGCGTCCATGTTTGTTTCAGACTCTTCTGTTATTCTAACAGTCTTCCAGTCGTATTTGTTGTCGTGACGTGTCAGTAAGTCAGAAACTCTGAGCCGAGTTATCGTTAGCTAAATATCAATAAGAAGTGATTGGCTGGTCTGGTGCTTCTTAGACATGATGATTGGCTGGGAAACAGGATTCACACTGAAACCAGATTCAGTTTGGCCTGTTTTCATTCTCACTTTGTTTTTGTAGTTTGAATTAAATCAGTTCAATTTTTATTTTGTTGCTTTTAAAGTCAATGTTATGAAAAGACAGACTGAGCTGATTGGCTACTGGGCCTGTAACAGGGACTCTCCATACATGGTCACGTCTCACATTAACTGTTTTACCATATATGGTGTCATCAAGGTGTCTGGAAGCTCCCATTGACTGCTGGGATATGTGGCTTTTCTGCTGTAGTGTTTATTTCCAGCTGCACCACCTTGTTGAGGTAGCTGTTCTGCTGCATACTGTTAAGGTGGTGGTGAGCGGTTTATTCTCCGTTTCAGCACCACTTCAACTTCAGGTAGATCCGCCGTCATCAAACTAAGAACTGACTTAACATTTTGAAGTCACAGTCGGCAGTTATTCAGCCGGTAAGACTTTTAAACGTACATCTCCGTTATCTGCCACAATGTAGAATATGTGGACATAAATGTTATCAAATGAGACTTTGACATAATAATAATGTGAGAATCTGAGCCGTGGGGGGTCTGAAGGAAAAACACTGACAATCAGTTAAACACTCAAGAGAAAAAAGCTGAAATCATCTAAAGCTAAAACTCTTCAAACACTTGAGCACTTTGAAAATTAGAAATCAAAAAAGTAAAGAAAAAAAAGATTCCCTTTCGTGGTGTGTTCAGAGCCACATGAAGCCTCGACAGCCTTAACATCGCTGCATCGCAGCAAACCCGCCAAAATAAAAGCCCCGCCCTCGCTGCTTGTTCACATTAGGCGGTCAGACATCACTTAAAGGCCTCACAGCATCGACGTATGACAATATAATAAAACAATTATTGGATGTAGAGCCACTAAAATGTGTCCCAGTTTTACAGTTTTGGTTTTAATTTTGAGAAATGTCTGTAGTCGGGGGCCACATGAAACAGGCGGAGGAGGGAAACGTTTCCAGAAACACTTCCCACAATCCCCTCCTGCTGGCAGCCGCCGCCGCCGATGCTGCTGACAAGACGTTGCATAAAAAAGCTAAAGGAAGTTTGTTTTGAAGGTTTGGGAAGTGGGAGTGAGGTAGCCTGAAGCTCGAGTCGGTCGCTTCGTGCGGCGCGTTGCTTGTGTTCGACGGCTAAATGTGAACAATCAGCCAGAAATCATCATCACATTTACATACTGCATCAAATATAGATAACACAAAGATATTCAATATATATATATCTGTCATACTGTATGTATCAGCAAAATAAAAGCCTCCACAAAATAAATCTCTGATTCATTTTACAATATGTAAAACAAAACACGATTCTTTTTAAAAGTGCTAGCAACATTATTTTACAACAATGTGCAAATGTATGTAGTTTTAGTATATCTTACATTCTAATCATTATGTTTCCCCGTGACAGGTGGATGGTGAGTGGTTGCTAAGAGACAGAGTTGTAGACACGCCCCCGCAGACTGCTGATTAGTGGGATTTAAACCGAGCCGTACACAGGATGTCCTGTGGGACTCTGGGTTTGGCTAGTCAACCGTACGGGCTCTAGAGTTAAGACAACGACATAAGGCAACACTTGGCATCAAGCTGAGTCCTCCGGCTCTCATCTCTCCACCAGCTGATCTGACTGGTTAAAATGGATTCAGTCTTAAACTCATCTCAACTGTGACGACGTCAAAATGACAAGATCTGGATTTTCTTGGACATAAAAAGTTTGGAAAACTTCATCCATGTTGCTGCATTTTTGAAAAGCTACCTTTAAATTGAGTTTAAGTCCAAAACAAACACAGATGGTCCCTGAATGGATCCACCTGTCGGTCTAAGTTTTAGTTTCAGCATCGAGCACCTTCAGCTGTTCGGGTGGAGAGCGCCGTGTTTGGAAGGAGGACCTCAGCGTCAACGAGACCGACGAGACGAGGCAGAGAGGAAGAAGAGTTAACAGGTTGATATTGGCAGCCTGGAGCCCTGGTCTGGGATCAGCCCTGCAGGGCGAGTATCGCTCCGTTTGGCACTTCAGTCGACCCGGGTATGCAGAAGCCCGACCTCGGACCTGATTCTCACACGGGCCTGAACCTCCTCATGAGAAGGTCAGATACACAACATGAAGGGGTTAAAGGTCAGATCCAGTGTGATTTCAGTGCAGTGACATGACAACTGACAGTGCGATCTATATATGTTGTGTTGTGACGAGTGTCACCGGTTTCCTTCTTTAAACTGCTCGTTGTGTCTGACCAACAGTCCGAAGACATTCAGCTCATCATCATGTAAGAACACATGATGAAGAAGCTGGAACCAGGTCATGTTTGGCCCTGATCAAGAACTTGCCAATTAATCAATTATCAAAATAGTTGCTGGTAAATTTTCTTGAAAGCTGCAGGAAGGTGGACGTCTACCATGTCATTCCTCTACCGAGTCAGTTAGACGGATGAAACCAAATGAACAATGACTGAATTCTCACTGGAAACTTCCTTCTAACGTCACATCTTTTTGTTGCCTGAGTGAGTCAAACCTCGGCGTGACTGTCGAAAACAGGTCGGAGGTCAGCGGTCAAAGAACCACACGCTGCTCAGTCAGGACAGTTCTGGGATCAGTAATAGGAGCTGGTGATTCACAGTATTGAGCTTCAGAGCTTGAAGGAAACGAGCTGCGCTGATATGTTGAAACAACCGAAACGTCCTGATCAGGGTTTAGAATCTAGATCAATAACAGGCTTCAACAATCAAAGTGCTCACAAACAGGATTAAAGACAGTAGAGTCCAACTCAGGACGGTCTGACGACGCATTCAGGACTCACTGAGCTCAGTTCGGCTTCCTGGCAGCGTGGTGCGTTCATGGACCGCTGGTTGCTCCGTAACAGGAACTTATTTTACACTTCAGTCCTGCAGCCAAACTCTGCGGAGCTCTTTAGAAGCGTCCAGTCAGAGTTTTCAGGGGTAGATCCAAAATCAAACGGACATGGAACCGTCTGCTTTTACAAATGTCTTCTCAAATATACTGGACGTACCACATCTTTGACCACAGGACTGAAGAGCAGACCATCCTCTGACAATTTAAAGTCCTGTTACGATGCAAATGACCTCTGGTTATTTTCTGGGGGTCAGTCAGTCAGTCTGTCTGTCTGTCTAGAACTCTGTCTAATAAACAGCCAGTACACATACACAGCCCACTGAAGTGTCACAAAACTGACTGTGCTGATGTTTAATGTTAGTATGATGCTGAGATAATGACAGTGTGTGTGTGTGTAATGGCCGTTTATCAGGTAAGTCTGCATGTCCAACTCCCCCCACCCCACCCCAAGACAAGATTGCAGTGATACCCTTCATCCAAGTTGCGACTTGACGGGAGACGTTCAGCAGCGTTTCATCAGGAAGAAAATCTTTCCGAACTTCTTCTTCTTCAGCTCCTCCAGGGTTTGACATTTTGTCGACATGTCATCCTTTTGAATATTTACATTTTCCTTATTGAGAACTAGAGGAATCAAAGCCCTTTACAGTTAAAGAACCCAGTGATCTGCTGGTTTTAGTCACAAATTTAGTTGTAATCTGGAAAACAGGAAGCATTTGTTGTTGCCGTAATTCTCGAAAGCCTCCTGGAGGAGCCGCTTCGACCTCTTATTCCCTTGTTCCTTTACAGGCATGAAGAATCTCTTGGTAGCTTTGGTCTGCTGGAGGCGTCTGGAGGAGCTGAGGAGGCCGATCGATGGATCCAAGGTGACCCATCAATCAGTTCATCTGGGGAGACAGCCAGACGAATGGAGGTAAATCTGTGGGTCAGGTGTGTGGTGGGGAGGTGTATCTTGTCACAGGTGGGATGGATGGAGATAGAGTGCTGTGATTGGTGCAGTCCCGCCTACATGACACTCTCAAAGATGATGACTTTGTTGTCGTCAGTGCCGGGGGACATCGAGGTCAGGGACTTGATGTCGGGGGCCATGTACTCCATGTGATGGACCCCCCACACCGGAGTGGTCAGGTGAGCCCAGCGCTGCAACACACAGCAGGAAACATTAAAAGACTTCAGGTGATAAAATATAATACAATATAATATAATATCAGATGCGATGTGGAAGGTGCTTCTCCATTAAAGCCGCCTTGTGTTTTACTCAAAACACAAACTCTGTTTTCATCAGCTTTAACAATCACGTTGAACTCATTTTCCTTCCTCATAAAACATCTGCAAATCCTGTTGTTTACTAGCTGGCATTCTTCTTCTTCTCTGCCTTTGTTGTGGTTTTATTGGCTCATCACTGCCACCTGTCGATCGGCAGAATACTGCGACACCATTGGCTGAAATGTGTTTCATGTGCGTCGACATGCAGACGACAAACTGCTCCGTCGTGCTGCCAGAGGTCAGAATGTGTTGCTGACCAGATGTTTGTGTGTCAAGTCTTTCCGAAGATCTTAGAAGTAGCAGCTAGATTTAAACTGATGATTTACTACATCAGGTTACATTTTAAAGCTCAGAAATCTCTCATCTAGTAAAGACAACTCTACATTCTGTACTGTGACGCACTAACAGAAACGCTTCACTGTGAATGTGCAGTGTGAGCGAGTGCTGACCTCTTTGAAGGTTCCCTTGGCTCGGAAGAGTTTGTAGAGAAGGCTGACGGGGATGCAGAGCATGGAGGACAGAGCCAGACACCAGCCAATCACCTCGCCCCACCACGGGTACACGTACACATTGTTGTAGGTCAGCGGCTTGTAGTTCACCAGGTGGAACAGAAAGATGCCCTGCAGAGGAGGACACAACAGGACTGAGCCACCTCAGCTAATCAATACTATTCATCTTATTCATGTTATGGGCGTCAGGCAGCTCTCTGTGGACCACCTGTGGGGATGGCAGCTCAGGAGGGTCCCATTACATTATTGTATTTGTATTTCTGAAATGTAAACAATGCTGATGTTGTTCCTGTTGAAGGTTGTGTGTGTTGAATGTGGTTTGGCGGCTGCCGTGAGAACGTGTCTATGTGATGAAATGTACAAATAAAGAGTCGAATAAAGCTGCCGAGTGTCTGCGGGTCCGTGTCCTCTGCAGGACCGCTGGTGTTCACTCGTACCATGCAAACACATGGAGTTATAAAGGACCAGCACCACTTCATCCAGGGCAGCGGCCGGTAGCCAATCATACGAGCTACATCATCCATGAAGCGGTCAGCACCTGCAACACAACACCGAATCAGCAATCAGCGAGGAACCCATATGAAATATTAAGATTTAACTGTATTAAACTACAACATACGACTGAGGTACATGGTGTACTGTGATTTATGACATACTATGGCACATTTTACTGAAATACTATACTTTACTATGACTTACTATACTATGAAGTTTTTAGTGTTCTATAATAAGGCACATCTTTCTATGAAATACTATAACTTACTATATTTCAGCATACTTTCCACAGCACACTCCACTGTGACCATAACATTTTACACTATGAGACAATTCCCTTTACCAGACTGACCTGTGACCTGCTCTACTGTAACATCATGTAACAAAAGTACTCACACACCTATTTTAAGATCAGATACTTTGCTGACATACAGTACTTCACTATGGCACACCATGCAAATACTTAGCTGTGAAACACTACGCTGTGGTGTGTGTGTGTGTGTGTGTTGCATACCGTAGACCCAGGCAACTACTATGCATTCCCAGAATGCCTGCCACAACAGAGTCATTCCACTGGCCGAATAGTAGTCAAACAATTGGAAGACGTACATCCCTCCCTGCAGAGAGACAGAGGCTCAGTGTTTAATTTACTGCATCACCATCGTCAGTCAGAAGTTACATCTCTGTATGCAGCCAGTTATTAATGAAGTAAACATATTTTTAAATAGCGTTAGCTACATATACCAAGAAACAGGCCGTCTGTAACTGACCTGCGTCACCATGGAGAGGTCAATAATGAAGCACAGTAAACAGCATATCGCCACAGCAATCTCCCTTTTGTAGCGATGGTGGTGCTTTCCAGGAAACAGATCCAGAATTCCAGTTACAAAACCCTCCACGCCGACAAACTGAGACACAGAGAGAGACAGATAAAGTGTGACTGTGAAACTTACTGCAGATAGACAAGGTATCGCTTTACTGATCCATGGGGGGGCATGGATGTGTTAAAAAGTAAGAAAACTTAAGAAAGTAAGAGAAATATTTTAATACAATAAATGAAATAAAGGTCCTATTTGTAACAATATGCAACAATTTAAATGTATTAATGTGTGAACGAGTGTAACGTCGCTTAAAGATTGAGCCCCTCGCTGCCTTATGAGCGCTCACGAGTGTTTCGCCTCTCTTCAGCTCCATGTTCAGCTCAGTCCGCTACCCTCAACAAACGACCGGCACCCACCAAAACACAGAGTCCAACACAAAGTTCACGTAGCTTGCTTGCTAACGCAGACGAATTGCTAGCTAGCTAACGTAGCAAAATACTGTCTTGAGTGGATAACGTCAGTGAAGAACAGTGGAAAGACTATTCAAGACGGTTTTGGACAGTTTCAGTTTTAGTTTTTGTTGCGTTTGAATGAAGTGTGTTTCATGATGAGGCAGTAAGCTAGTCTTAGTCCGGGGGACGAGAGAAACTTGAAGTCAGAAGGTATGCGGTTGTATTTTTCTGTTTAATAAGGAAAGTAGGTGTAAGAGTATTTCGTTTGACATCTTGTGAGTTTATTTATTAGCCTGACTAAAGCTAAGAGAGTTTGTGGAGCGTATCGAACTCGCCGCTCACACACACCTCCCAGCTGAATGTATGGGGGTTGCCGGTGTTGTATCCGATTGCTTTCTACTGGCCAAGAGTGATGCAAGGCAGGAGTGGACAACTCAAACTGTAACGTTAACCTGAGCTAAGCTAATGTTATGCTGTAATGCTAGCTGTAAGTTAGCTACACAGCATGGATCTGGCGTTGGTTGCTTCATAACGTTAGCTGATGAAGTAACTTGCAAACGGTTCGCTAGTCTGTATCACGGAGCCAATGGTCCAAATAAAATATCGGAACATTACAGACAGTAACGTTATTCTAAATATGATTGTAAATCAGTCAGGTGTCACGTCACTGTTTCGTCTCGCTCTCCTACAGACTGCAGGCACGAGCAACAGGATGCCGACTGCAGTTCACTTCACGGCCACTGGTGTCATTAAAAACGACTTTCTGAAAACTCCATATCGAACCTTTGATATATTAAGAAAATAACATTTAAAAAGCTATAGAAATTAAAATCCCTGAGACTATATAAATAAATTTTATCTGTTATATCGGAGCTTCATTGAATGCACCATCAGGAAGATTTTTAAAACAGTCTCTGCTCTCCTTTAACAAATGATAAAACATATAGAAATGATATTCTATGAAATGCTGACATACTATACCATGACATTTTTTATACTGCACACTTTACTATGACATAGTATGACAGTATTTTTCCTATGGTGTACTATTCTATGGTATAGTTCACTATGACTACTCCATACATCCTCATATGAAATAGTATACTATGGAATACGTTACTATGAAAAACTTCACTATGACATACTCTAGACTGTGTAAATGGATTGTGCGAATATTTAAGCACATATATGAGTCAAACTCAACTGCATCAATGTAACTTTAATAAAATCATCGTATCATTGGTCGAAATCTCTGTACGTTGAGTTACATGAGGTGAGGAGATAAAACCTGAAGGTGATATTATTTAAAATGTGATGAGCAGGGATGGAGAGTGTTGGTCACCTGACTGTCGAGTCCCAGCAGCAGCAACATGAAGAAGAAGAGTGCCGCCCAGAGAGGAGCCACCGGCATCAGACTAACCGCCATCGGATACGCAATGAAGGCCAGACCTGGACCTGAAGCCCACACAAAAAATAAATGAATGTTGGATTTCTGTTGTTGTTTGCCTTTGTTGTCCTGTGTACAGGGTGGACACCCTCTATGAATATGAATATATGAATATATGAATAAAGTTATGAGCTTCAACCAGTGATTCTCTAATGTTTCATTTGATACCTGCAGGTAATGAACGCATGACCTCACGAGGCCAAAGTTTACAGTATTTCACAAGAAAAAAGCTCAAATTTAAATTTTGTAACATAAATAGTTGTTTTTCTTACTTATGCTTTTAATCATCTTGTGGCGCCTCAGATTTAAAGGCTGGGAACAAAATGCCTTAAGAAGATATTAAATCTGATCCTGAACATTTTCTTTTTATCCACAAATCAAACTCTTCAATAATGTATGTAAATGAGGTCAAAGTGTTCACTGTACATTCTGTGTTTAAGAGCTGAGGTGAAAGGGCCTGCTTAAATAATCCTTCAGTTAATACTGCACACACACACACACAGAGTACTTTAAACCACTGTGAACGTGTCAGACAGGATTCAGAGTAAATTGGATTTGCTTTTGTTCTTTTTGCAGGGAGATTAAAATAAAAAGATTCATGTCCTCACGCTGAAGCAGCTGCTGTTATTTAATCTCTGTTACATACACCGCGATGATTCCTGCATACTTTAGTCAGCAGTCTGACATCCAAGATGTTCTATTTAAGTCAAACATTGTAGGAATTCCTCACTAATACAACAAATATTAATGAAAACACCTTCCATCTGTGTGAGTGAACGTCAGAGAACACAAATGTGAATCCACAATGAGACAGACAGAGTGCTGCAGTACGCTGCCTTCTGTGGAGAGACTAAATATAACTGTGTTTGTGATGTCACGTCATGTGCTTCACAGCTATTAATAAACATACAGTTAGCTGAAGACTGCACACATACAACTACACAACACACACACACACACACTTCATTCAGTCTTCATGTGAGGAAGTGAGGCTGGTTATTAACAGAGGTGGAGGAAGTATTCACATCCTTTACTTCAGTAAAAGTAGCACTATCACAGTGTACAAATACGACAAGTCAAAATTCTTCTTGAATAAAATCACAGAAGTATTACAAGCAAAATGTACTTAAAGTATCCAAGTACTCATTATGCAGACGGGCCCCTTTCAGAGTGTCATGGAGCCAAGTTACAAGTTTTTATCTTGTCAGACAAGAAGAAATGCTTCGGCCTGTAACCGACGACACGTGTGGAACTGACAACACTGAATCATTTCTTAAAAACTCATCTATGTTTTGGAACTAAAGTTACAGTAAAAATGACAATATTTACTTCTGAGATGGAGTGGAGTAGAAGTATAAAGTAGCATGAAATGGAAATACTTAAGTATGTACTTGAGTGAATGTACTTCGTTACTTTCCACCGCAGGTTATAAGGAGGAGTTCAGGCGAGTTGATGATGAATGTGATTGGTTTAAGATATCAAGCAACTTAAAACTGCATTAAAGCTGTAAACATCGGACATACAATCACCTTATTATCACAATGTGTAATAATATGGTGATATGATGAACATGTGATCAACCAGCTGCTTGTTTCCACATCCAGCAGCTACACGAGCCTTCATGTGGAGCGCTGCTTGTGTCCCCTAATGAATATAAGTCCAGTATTCAGTCTCTTTCAGCTCCTCTACCAACTCCTGAGGGAGTGCACAGTGGCTTTTTACAGCTTGTTTGATGAACCACACAGGAAATGTGCCGCAAAACCAAAACTAGGAGCTGCAGAGATGGTGATAATTCTCTATTTGCTAAAACCCGCCCTCCGTTGCTATTCCCGTCAATCTCTGCTTTCTCAGGCGGCAGATGGTTTAAAGCAGCGGCAGGTTAACCACCCAAAAACATGTTGAAACAAAAGGTCCTTGATGTCAGACCGAAGTAGATAAAAGCAGCTTCTTGCTAATCTGTTAACGCGTTAGCCACAACTACTGTGTATATGTCAGCTTGTTTCTCTGCCTCCTAGTGGCCAAAGATTATGACTATAACCAATTTCAACCAAATGACCCAGATCCCCCATGTTGTTTCCCTCCTCTCACAGAGTGATCGTGTGTTCAGACCTTTAACCACCGAGCGGATATAAAGAGCTGTTGTTCCATCAGCCTCGGAGGCTTTGACAAAGGCTCCTGTTGCTGAATAACAACGACCGTAATATCTTTAATAAAGTTGTCGAGTTCAGTATTTATCTGAGAATACGTACATTATGACCTCAGGAACATGTTTGAGAGGAACAGCTGGTGTTTGTGTTTTTTACCTGACTCAGCGACCTGTGAGATGTCGACTCCCTGCTCGGCAGCCATGAAGCCCAGAATAGAAAACACAACGAAACCAGCAAAGAAACTGGTTCCACTGTTTATTAGAGCCAAGACAAAGGCATCTCTGAGGGAGAGGAGAGGGACGACAAAATGAACCCATTTTTATAAAAAAAAGAAGAAAAAAAAGCTATCACAAGAGCTAAATAAGCTAAATACCTAAAAACTTTGTCATTTCTGGATCACACATTTATTTCACATTATTATGTACTCGTGCTCCAATGGCACGAAACCATTTTGATTCTTTGACCCCCTTCTAAAAGTCCCTAAAGGGCTCTTAAAAGTTGCCAAATCTAGCGAGAAAGTCGCTTAGTCTCTGTTATTTCTGCCCACAAGCCAATCGGGGGTTTCTGTACATAATATAACCACATTTTGGCATCCATCCTCTTACCTCCACTTTCTAAAACACAGGTTACTATGTGTGTTAAAAGAAAACACAATTATTTATGAGTCCTAATAGTTTACTTGCAAGCAAGGAAATTGAACAAGACATTGATTTTTGTGAATACCAGTCTCAGGGGTACCAGTAGATACTGGCGTGGTGAGGCGAAGCTTGTACTGGGAGCTTTTCCCTCACTTTGGCCAAAATTCCAGCTCTTTCTTTCTAAGTTCACTTTTATTTACATTGACGAAAAAGGGGATTGTATCTTTGTGAGGTCCAATTTCAGTTTTAAACCATCGTAGTGAGGACATGTCTGCATTGTGAGGACATTTTAGGTCCTCACTACTTAAAAGGACTGTTAAGGTTAAGACCTGGTTTTAAGGTTAAGGGTTAGGCATTTAGTTGTGGTGGTTCAGGTTAGGGGCGAGGGAATGCTTTATGTCAACGAGGGTCCTCACAAGTGTAAAAAGACAAACGTGTGTGTGTGTGTGTCGTACTTGTAACAGTCGTTGTTGAAGCGGTTGTAGCTGCCGAGAGCGGTCAGAGCTCCCAGCCCGATGGCGTAGGAGAAGAAGATCTGTGTGCCGGCATCGATCCACACCTGAAAACAGGTTAAAGGTCAAAGGTCACAGGCGTCTGATGTCTGATGTTTTTTTATTTGTGTGTTATTGTTTTTTGCTTTCTTTGTATTAATACTAATACCAAAGGGATCCTAATACTACTAATTAAATAATAATAATAATAATAGTAATAATATCAATAATAATAACAAAGTAACACATTTTCTACAAAAGCTAAAATAATACATTTTAACATAATTGCAAAAAACCTTATTATTATGATTTAAAATGAACCAAACAGAAACTTAATAAGTGGATTAATGATTGAGAGTTAATGGAGAACTATCAAGGTCACTATGATGGAGGACATTAGGACATCACAATTGTCAGGTAATTAAGTAATAATGTGGAAAAGAAACTGTTTTTTTACCCCTAACCTTGTCTGCCAGGCAGGGTGTGTTCGGCTGTGTGCCAACTGACCTGAGCCTCCTCCAGTTTGGACCAATCAGGTTTGATGTAGTACATGATGCCGTCGTATGCTCCAGGAAGTGTGACTCCTCTGACCAGCAGGATGATGAGGACCACATAGGGGAAGGTCGCCGTGAAGTACACAATCTGAAACACACACCAAGGAACACGTTCCCATAAAACACACGAGACTGTTTGTTTATGATGAATTACTTAAATATTCCTTTAAAAGTCCCTCTAGAAAATGTTCAGTTGGATTGGAAAGTGTATAATTTCTTTGATGATTAAGGCTCATTTTCTTCTTGTAACAGTTTTCACTGAAAAATAACAGAAAAGAATCCATTTCTAACAGATTTTCCTGCAGGAACAGGCTGATCAGTACAGTTCACAGACAACTGTGTCCTCTTGTAACGAACACAGCTCTGAGAATGTTTCAGTTATAGAAGAAGAAAGAAAGAAAACACGAGTGAGGTGCTGATTTGGACCCAGAGTCTCTGAGAGTAACCCTCTGATTGGTGGAGGTTCAGGCTGTATGCAGCCTGCAGGCACAACTCAGGGCTAAAAATAACAAACAGCCATTTCTCTGCACATTTGTTGGATAAAAACAAAAACGAATTGAATCTATATGTAAATGTACAGATAATACATGCAGTACATGTTGTATATTAGTTTCTTGTACATCAGTTACATCCTTTAGTACTACAATACTCATTCATTCATCTGTGTATCCACTGTGTGTCTCTATGCATGTTGCTAGTGTTGCCAGCAATAATACAGCAATTCAAATAACCTTTTCTTTTGTTGGATTATTATGGAAAGCAGTTTCATCATAAAGACATTTATTATGTGACAGAAAACACCGGCTGTGACGTAAACTCACTGCCCTGTTTGTACAGTCTGGGACTGTTGTGGTTCTGTTCACCAACACCTGCATCGTCTGTAGTGACCCTGAAGGGTTCGCTCGACCAAATCACAAAAACATGAGACATCTCATTTCCTGTGTCCCTCGTGGCTTTGAGTCACGCAGACGGTTTTAGTCGCATGTGCAGATGTTGTGCGGTACCTGCATCTAAACGTCCACCTGTGTGGGATCTGAACGGACCCGGACGGTTGAGACGAGCATCACATCAAAACAGCTTCTAGTGTTCATGAGAGAAAGTGAGAAAGCTACTGACACAAGTCTGCAAGACAACTTCATGCACCGTTCACCTCCCTCTGTTCTATATCAATATTTCTTTACCTATATATTTATTTTCTATATATTAGGGACGTCCCAGTCGAGGTTATATTGAGTATCTGAGTCCAATCTGAAGCACAGCGGGGGGGTCCTTTAACAGAGCTCCGTCTGTGAGACGCAGATTAAGAAAATAAACATGAACCTGATCTGAGGAAACAAGAGGACATGTGACCTGCTGAGAGTGTACACACACACACACACACACACACACACACACACTGACCTCGGCTAATGTGTGTTAACCTGAAGGTGTGAGGGAGTCTAAAGAAAAATGTCCTCCGCTGCGATTTGACTGAAACTATACTCCACCTGGGACCAGACGCTCTCCATGGTGCTGAAACTCCACATTCCTGTGTGTGTGTGTGTGTGTGTGTGTGTGTGTGTGTGTGTGTGTGTCTGTGTGTGTGTGTGTGTCTGTGTGTGTGTCTGTGTGTGTGTGTGTGTGTGTGTGTGTGTGTGCCTGTGTTCAAGCAGCTCTATGAATGAACTGTCTCTCTCTCCCAGTGTGTCTCAGCCTCTCTCGCCCCGCTCTGATGCAACGCTCGGCTTTCAGCCTCCTGCTGACGATCAACAATAAGAGCTGTTTCTGTTGGTACTGAGAGCCGTGTGAGCGCTGCTGGAGACTAGAAACACACACACACACACACACACTGACACTGACACACACACACACACACACACACACACACACACACACACACACACACACACTGACACACACACACACACACACACACGTGATAGAGGCTTGCAGGGTCAAATCCCTGGAAAGTGATGCTATAAAATATAAATAAATGAATATATAAATATACACATATGTATATATATACATATATACGTATATATGTATATATATATATGTATTAGTTACAGCGTTGTGTTGGCTGTATGGAATCTAATTCAACATACTGAACATAAGCTGATTCTAATTTTGAGTGAGTCAGTTTACTGTACAGACGGTACTCTCTATATATTGTATACTTGTACACACTACGTTACGTGTACTGACGTGACTGTGATGTCAGTGATGGCTGTCAGTGTGTGCGAGTCTCTGGACGGACAAACACACTCTGGAGTTATGAGGTATGAGTACTCATACAGTACAATACACGGGTATTTCTCTGTGTGTCTCAGTCACGTCCCACTGCAGTCAAGCTGCCCTCCCACAGGACAACCAATCACAACCTGCCACCTCACAGCCTCCACTGTTCCTCCTTAACCCCCCCTCCCCCGCCGTAGTCATGCCAACACTTAGCCTGCCATGTGACAGCAGTGTGTACGAGTCTCAACGTCACGAGCCAATGAGACACACAGACACACGCACACACACACACACACCACACACACACACACACACACACACACACACACACACACACACACACAGTGAATCGCAGTGAATCGCAGTGAATCACAGCCACTCGTCTCCTCTTCTTCATTTGAAGGTTTTAGTTTTAAAGGAACTTGTTTTGGCCGACTGGATGTACGAGGACACTGTTAGCTTAGCTTAAAATTACCTTCCAAATACTTAGAATCTGTCTGATTTACACCACCGATGTGATGGAAACAGGTTTTCGCATGAGATATGTGTCCTGCTGAGGCCAGAACAAACTAACGACCTCGCTTGGTTTACGTTCTCTTTCTCATTGACATGATGTTGCTGATCAATCAGCTGTCAAGTGACCTCTGACCTTCAGCAGTGTTATGTAATTGCCTGTAATGAACCCAGCTGGCGGTCAGGATGTGTGCTCCTGTATTAATTAGGGTTAGGGGTTAAACATTGCAGGGACACAGATACGTTCACACACCAACGTTGTGGGGACTCTATTCCCACCTGGTCCCTCACAGAATAATATCATGATAATAATGATATAAACTTTTATACTTATGTATTGCAGATGTGACTTCACAAAACAGGATTAAAAACAATGTTAAGCAGGAAACAAAAAGGAAAATAATCAGTACCAACATGTGAAATGTTGGTCATTTGGGGTATTTGTAATTTAATATTTTTGTTAAAACTGACCCTCAGTTTGGAGGTGATCTGCCAGGATTTGGAAAACCCCATATTTTTAAGCTTTTAGTTGTAAATTCTGCCTGCAACAACAGACGTTGTGAGCAGTGACTCAGAGGTCTGAAACCAGGCTCCAGGTGTGCTGACGGATTTTCAAGTTGTACAGAAATGAGTGGAAACCAACAGCTGCCTGGAACAACATAAAACACATAAAACCCCTCTGCGAGGGATGCGTTCAGAAACAGTGTGCAAAAGATAAAGTTATGCGTGTTACTTTTCCAGTGGACTTGACTCCCTTCCAGACGCAGAAGTAAACCATCACCCAGACGGCCATCAGACACAACATGAGCTCCCAGTTAAACTCTCCGGTGTCACCCAGACCAGAGGAGATGTTCAGCACCTTGTTCCTGCACAGAGAGAAGAAGACGTTAATTTTGCAAACACTCACTTTAATAAAGGGCATAAACAGCCTCTGTGCTGTGCATCTTCAGCTAATTACCTGTTAATGAGAACCTGCTACTGAAGACGGTCGTAAAGTGGATCTTTAGTTTCAGACAAAATAAAGTAACTTATTAAATCGTAATCATAAAAACAGCTGATCTCCTGTTCTGGTTCTGGTTCAGTCAAGAAGACAATCGCTGTTCAGGTGAGTTCAGTGAATGTCCAATTACGACAATAACATCCACAGTACCAATAACAATAAGCAGTAATATTGTGATAATATTATTATTATTCGTTATGCCTCGAGGGGCACCACTTCAGCCACTATGTGTGCACGTCCATGGTTCAAAAATATAAAAGGAATCCGAAAGGTTAAAGTTATGTTCCTTTACTCAGTGACTACACCTGTCCTGACCTGACCTCCACCCTCAGAGACAGAGAGCTGCTCACCTGTTGACTCTACATTCAAACACTAATGACTTTCACCTCGTCAGCTGCCCGTTGTGTTAATAACCTGCCATGAAAACACAGAGTGCATTTCTACCCCACCGTTGATGTTTTGGGTTTTGGTGCTGTGAAGAACACAGCAGGTTGACAGTTAGTTGGGCTGAAAACACGCCATCAGGCGCAGGTTAAGCTGCTGCTGCTGCGTGATCTGCAACAACGACAACAATAACAACTGAACTGTGACAGAAAGGTCACGTGTTCAATCCGCTCCAGTCAAATTTTGAATATAACCTGTAATGATGCTGCAGCTATTTTCAAAAGAGGATAAAACAATCAACGGTTTAGCCTCTGGAGGCATCGGCTAATGTTTGGAGTCGGATAACAAGACTTCCTCTTCTTCTTCATTGTTTACAGTCCGGCAATTTGAATGCAGATCAATTTAAAAAAAGCTAATAAAAAGCGAATAAAAAGCTGATCTCTAGGGTTCCGAGGTTGATAAAAAGCTAAATCAGGTGATAGCCGATGGGTTCTGAGATTGCATTTCGGACAATGCGTTCCGTCTCTTTTGCTGTTTACCTGACTGTTACCTGCATGCAACCAAAGCCCGCTCAAACGTGATTGGTCAATACTACAAACGGAATCCAGAAGGCTTCCGAAACCAAAATCTTGTCCTTTTCCTACAGATTCTGTGTTCATGAGCAGATGTTTATAGAGATTACCCATCTCAACCAGATCCAAGTGAACCCAACATCACCCGTCTGACCTGAGCTAACCTGTCCACCACAACCCAAACACAACATCAGGCTAAACCTCACTACAAACACAACCCAAAGACCCCACCCGTCCCGCCAACACAGCACGACCCACTAACCGGAACCCAACCAGATCAGAACTCACTCCCAGAACTCGATGATGGGCGATCGTGCGTTAGCCAGCTCGGCGCAGGTCATGTTGCCGCCGATGGTGGTGTTAGCGAGGCTGCCGTTGTTGCAGTCCTGGTGACGGAAGATCTCGATGCAGCTGGGCGTGTTCCATTCGTTGTCACAGGTGGACCAGGGGAGGGTGGCGTTAAAGGACTTGATTAGATAGTAGAAGCCCCAGGCCAACACCATGATGTAGTAGGTGTTACAGAAAAACACAATCACCATGGAGGCATAACCCAGACCTGAGGAAGAGGAGGGGCAGAATACAACATGAAAAAGCTTTATTTATATATTTATATAACACGTGTCACACCCAAAACACAAGGAGAGAGAAAATGATATATTCATACTAAAAATGGTGCTAGTAACAGTTCTAACAGTAATAATAATACCAGCAAGATAATGACTTTAATTCTAATGAATTCATTTATTTTACATGTGAAATTTGTTTTCATACGTTGTGTTCTCTCACACTTTTTTCCACATGTGATGAAGTCACGTATGTTAGTCAAATGTTGACGATGACAGATTTGCTGAGTCGTTAATTATTATTATCACATCAAAGACAGGATTCGTTTATGAGTTGATGAGCGTAACATCCAATCAGAGCTCAGCCCTGGACTGGACTCCGGTTCTAATGGCAGACTGTTTCTAATGTAAGACTGTTTCTAATAGAGGCCTGGTTCTAATGTAAGACTGTTTCTAATAAAAGCCTGGTTCTAATGTAAGACTGTTTCTAATAAAAGCCTGGTTCTAATTTAAGACTGTTTATAATGTAAGACTGGTTCTAATTTAAGACTGTTTCTAATAAAAGCCTGGTTCTAATGTAAGACTGTTTCTAATAAAAGCCTGGTTCTAATTTAAGACTGTTTATAATGTAAGACTGTTTCTAATGTAAGACTGTTTCTAATAGAGGCCTGGTTCTAATGTAAGACTGGTTCTAATAAAAGCCTGGTTCTAATGTAAGACTGGTTCTAATAGAGGCCTGGTTCTAATGTAAGACTGGTTCTAATAGAGGCCTGGTTCTAATTTAAGACTGTTTCTAATGTAAGACTGGTACTAATAAAAGCCTGGTTCTAATGTAAGACTGTTTCTAATAGAGGCCTGGTTCTAATGTAAGACTGTTTCTAATAAAAGCCTGGCTCTAATGTAAGACTGGTTCTAATGGAAGACTGTTTCTAATGTAAGACTGTTTCTAATAGAGGCCTGGTTCTAATGTAAGACTGTTTCTAATAAAAGCCTGGCTCTAATGTAAGACTGTTTCTAATAAAAGCCTGGTTCTAATTTAAGACTGTTTATAATGTAAGACTGGTTCTAATGTAAGACTGTTTCGAATAGAGGCCTGGTTCTAATGTAAGACTGTTTCTAATAGAGGCCTGGTTCTAATGTAAGACTGGTTCTAATAAAAGCCTGGTTCTAATGTAAGACTGGTTCTAATAAAAGCCTGGTTCTAATGTAAGACTGGTTCTAATAAAAGCCTGGTTCTAATGTAAGACTGTTTCTAATAGAGGCCTGGTTCTAATGTAAGACTGGTTCTAATAAAAGCCTGGTTCTAATGTAAGACTGGTTCTAATAAAAGCCTGGTTCTAATGTAAGACTGTTTCTAATAAAAGCCTGGTTCTAATGTAAGACTGTTTCTAATAGAGGCCTGGTTCTAATGTAAGACTGTTTCTAATAAAAGCCTAGTTCTAATGTAAGACTGTTTCTAATAAAAGCCTGGTTCTAATGTAAGACTGTTTCTAATAGAGGCCTGGTTCTAATTTAAGACTGTTTATAATGTAAGACTGTTTCTAATGTAAGACTGTTTCTAATAAAAGCCTGGTTCTAATGTAAGACTGTTTCGAATAGAGGCCTGGTTCTAATGTAAGACTGTTTCTAATAAAAGCCTGGTTCTAATGTAAGACTGTTTCGAATAGAGGCCTGGTTCTAATGTAAGACTGTTTCTAATAAAAGCCTAGTTCTAATGTAAGACTGTTTCTAATAAAAGCCTGGTTCTAATGTAAGACTGTTTCTAATAGAGGCCTGGTTCTAATTTAAGACTGTTTATAATGTAAGACTGTTTCTAATGTAAGACTGTTTCTAATAAAAGCCTGGTTCTAATGTAAGACTGGTTCTAATAAAAGCCTGGTTCTAATGTAAGACTGGTTCTAATAAAAGCCTGGTTCTAATGTAAGACTGGTTCTAATAAAAGCCTGGTTCTAATGTAAGACTGTTTCTAATAGAGGCCTGGTTCTAATGTAAGACTGTTTCTAATAGAGGCCTGGTTCTAATGTAAGACTGGTTCTAATAAAAGCCTGGTTCTAATGTAAGACTGGTTCTAATAAAAGCCTGGTTCTAATGTAAGACTGTTTCTAATAGAGGCCTGGTTCTAATGTAAGACTGTTTCTAATAAAAGCCTGGTTCTAATGTAAGACTGTTTCTAATAAAAGCCTGGTTCTAATTTAAGACTGTTTATAATGTAAGACTGGTTCTAATGGAGGCCTGGTTCTAATGTAAGACTGTTTCTAATAGAGGCCTGGTTCTAATGTAAGACTGGTTCTAATAAAAGCCTGGTTCTAATGTAAGACTGGTTCTAATAAAAGCCTGGTTCTAATGTAAGACTGGTTCTAATAAAAGCCTGGTTCTAATGTAAGACTGGTTCTAATAAAAGCCTGGTTCTAATGTAAGACTGGTTCTAATAAAAGCCTGGTTCTAATGTAAGACTGTTTCTAATAGAGGCCTGGTTCTAATGTAAGACTGTTTCTAATAGAGGCCTGGTTCTAATGTAAGACTGGTTCTAATAAAAGCCTGGTTCTAATGTAAGACTGGTTCTAATAAAAGCCTGGTTCTAATGTAAGACTGTTTCTAATAGAGGCCTGGTTCTAATGTAAGACTGTTTCTAATAAAAGCCTGGTTCTAATGTAAGACTGTTTCTAATAAAAGCCTGGTTCTAATTTAAGACTGTTTATAATGTAAGACTGGTTCTAATGGAGGCCTGGTTCTAATGTAAGACTGTTTCTAATAGAGGCCTGGTTCTAATGTAAGACTGGTTCTAATAAAAGCCTGGTTCTAATGTAAGACTGGTTCTAATAAAAGCCTGGTTCTAATGTAAGACTGGTTCTAATAAAAGCCTGGTTCTAATGTAAGACTGTTTCTAATAGAGGCCTGGTTCTAATGTAAGACTGGTTCTAATAAAAGCCTGGTTCTAATGTAAGACTGGTTCTAATAGAGGCCTGGTTCTAATGTAAGACTGTTTCTAATAGAGGCCTGGTTCTAATTTAAGACTGTTTCTAATGTAAGACTGGTACTAATGGAGGCCTGGTTCTAATGTAGGACTGTTTCTAATAGAGGCCTGGTTCTAATGTAAGACTGTTTCTAATAGAGGCCTGGTTCTAATGTAAGATTGGTTCTAATAAAAGCCTGGTTCTAATGTAAGACTGGTTCTAATAAAAGCCTGGTTCTAATGTAAGACTGTTTCTAATAAAAGCCTGGTTCTCCGTGTGCGGTACATTACCACTTTGTGAGAACGTACAGTAGAATATAGTATATATTATAGTATTATATATATATATATATATATATATAAATATATATTATATTTATATTTATAAATATAAATATATATTATATATATAAATATATATTTATATATAATATATATATATTATATATATATAAATAGTATTTCCCCGCTGTGGGATAAATAAAGTCTAAGTCTAAGTCTAAGTCTAAGAACAGAGAAAGCCTCCGTCACAGACCACCACTGACTCACTGCTCTAATGTCTGTAAAATGAACACCTGATGTTCCTGCTCTTCAGAGGAGGAACCCTTTACGATTTGAATGACTCCATGGTCGTCCCTCTAGCGCCCCCCTCAGGACAAACCTCACGGGTTTATCTCCACTACAGGTGAGAGTCTGAGTCATGTGAGGGTGTGATGTTGACTGTTGGTGTTGTAGGAATGTGAAGGTGGAGTTCTGTCAACACCACCCGAGTCATGTGGTCACCCGTAGAGATCCACCGGCTGATAAACTCAGTGTGTAAAGCTAACACAGATATCAAAGAGTCAGGCGGCATGAAAGAGTTGCGTGTGTGTGTGTGGACATAAATCCTGTTTACACAGTCACATTGTGGGGACTCGCATTCGTTTTGTGGACAAAATTCAAGTCCCCACAACGTAAATCATCACATTTGATTAAAAGAAGTTTAATGTTAGAGTTAGGTTATAGTGAGGCAAGTAGTGGTTATCAGGGGTAATTGGGGTTTGATATATGGGGGGGTGTTTCTCACAGGATTTTGTGAGACTGTGGTGGGTGGATCTCAGACCGGGTG
>NW_027261185.1:7500-27500 GCF_043641665.1 Enoplosus armatus | reverse complement strand
TTTTAAGAAGGTGAAAAGGTCGAGACTCACTGGAGTACTTGGTTCATCACACACCGAACACTTCGTCTAACAGGCAGCAGTAAAGTGAATCGCTCAGCACGCTGCATTGTGGGATTGTTAGCAGACAGCAGTGAACACGTGTGTTTGACCACAGAAGCTTCACAGCAAACAGAAACAAATAACAAGATGATAAATGAAACAGTAGATCAATAATGCAATCATATCTATAAATATAACAAATAGCACTCACAGAGCCGGTGAGTACTTCTACTTTTGATACTTTATGTATTTTGCTGATATCACTTCTGTACTTCAGTAAAGATGTGCAGGTGTTTCTCTTGTGAGCTCAGAGAGAGAATGATCCACCACAGAAGAAGAACGGTTTAATGATAAAACTGCAGTTAAATATTAAACACAAAGTGTCCTGTTGTTTAGTTTTATGTCCTCAGCTGTTAAATATTCACAAGTGTGAAGTTTTAATCTGCTGTTTGATGACCTCATTGTTCGTCTTTATTATCTGTTTATTTTATTTTCTCTCTAAATAACTCTGTAACTGTGTTAAGAAAAGTGCAGTAGAAATAAAGTTTGTGACGAGGACGATGGAACGTCTCTGCTCTGTGATACAAAATATTCCTACAATAAAAGTAAAATAAAGGTGAAATTAGAAATAAGAGACTAAATGTTTGAGTGTGTGTGTGTAGTTCATGCTGTGTCGGCGGGTTTTTAAAGAAAAGTAAGAATGTTATTCTGAAGAAGAGCTCGTTAAAAAACAGAAGACAGGAGAGGACATGGACACACAGGCTGCTGAAGACAAAGACACAGAATGAGGCTGGAAGATAAAGGACAGGGACACCATAACACGGCAACACACACACAGTTCAATTGAACCTGCTGCTGCCACTCTGATCAATAAATAACAGACGCGTCGTCGCCAGGAGAGACCACGCCCCCTAACGCACCAAGCCCCGCCCCCGTCATGTCTAGCTCTAGCCTCGATGAAAGGCCTCGTTCAGCATCTGTCCCTGAAACAAAGATGTGTTCCTGCAGTTTACTCTGAGTCCATCTACTGTCTAAAAACAGCTACTGATGCTGAATCCGGTCTCTGGACTCTCACAGACTCACCTCAGGAACTGAACCTGGAAGTACCTGGCCCGTGTTGTCGGGGTCAGGGTCTAACATGAGCTTATGGCCGTGCTGGATTTACAGAAAACTGCTCTTATTCCAAGACGAAAGAAGAATTCCTGATACCTCCGACTCTAAAACGTGTTTTTTCTGAACAGCTGATGTGAACATGGCAGCAGTGGGAGAGAGGGGGCGGGGCCTCTGCTGGATATATGTTGCCTAGGTGTGTGTGTGTTGTGCCTCACCTCCTCCGTTCTTGTAGCACAGGTAGGGGAACCTCCACACGTTGCCGAGTCCGACAGCGAAGCCCACGCAGGACATGATGAAGTCCATCTGCCGCGTCCACGTCTCCCGCTCCACGTATCCTGGCCCCGCCCCCATCACCACACCCACCGCTTTCTTGTCCGGTCCGGCACAAGCACCGCCCACCACGCCACCGCCGGGCCCCACCGCTGGGACGAGGCTGCCGTTAGCAGCCGCGGTGGCGTAACCACCGCCGCCGTTAGACAGGAGGAGGGGGTTCTTCTTGGTCTCCTCCAGGAGCACCAGAGAGCAGGACGAGGCTGGCAGGGCCTGCTTCTCCATCACTCACAGTCCACAAACCAGTTATAAACCAGTTAAAACTAGTCAGGAACCAGTTAAAAACCAGTCAGGAATCAGTTCAGTAAAGGCTCCAAAATGTCAGTCTACGTCTCACTCTGGGGTCCTTCAGTTCCTGCTAGTTTTTGTCCCGTTTCTGGTTTCTGTCCCCAAAATCTGGTCTTTTCTCACAGTTAAGACACCAGTGACAAACCAGTAAGAATCAGGTCAGCTGTAGTTCCCTTTAATTCTTTTTGTGTTTCTCACTTTCACTCAGTAAAGTTTCAGCAGCACTGGTTTCCCTTTAATTCCACAGATTTTAGTTGCTTTAAAGCCTCTTCTTCTTTAAATCCTAAAAGTTGTTCCTTCTCCACTTCCTCTCACCAGTCAGATACCAGTTAAAAACCAGTAACAAACCCCTCAGGACAGGAGCAGTCAGCACTGGTTCTTCTCCCTTTAACTTGCAGCTTTTATGAGCTCTGTTGTCTCTATGTCCACCTCACCTTCTGTCCACAACAAGCAGTCACACACCAGTTAAAAACCAGAAACAAACCAGTCGGTGGCTGCAATAGTAACGACCCTTTTCTCTTTGAATTAGATTGTAGATTTTTGTCTCTTTAAAGTTTAAAATTTTATCTTATTTTAGTCCTAAAATCTGAGTCTTGCTCACCTTGTGTCCCCCCTCCTGTCAGAGTCCTACAACCAGTCCGAAACAGATGAGTCAGTCAGTCAGCAGCAGGTCCAGCTCTGTCCCGTACAGTCCGCCTCGAGACCTCTGCTGCTTCCACCTTAATTCTCGGTCTTTCTTCGTGTTCAGTAATAATAAATATGATTATTATTATTCTCAGCGAGCAGCCGGAGGATCCAGAATCTGCTGCTTTATAGATCAATCCAATTAGATCCAGACGATTTAATTCAGATTGAATGTGTAAAAACAGAATTCAGAATGTCTAGTAATAATCTGGAGACATTTCTTTCTCGAATCGAAAATAAGAGATCAAATGACAAAAGTAAAAAAATGTGAAAATAAAAAATAAAGGGAATTACACCGAAAACCGGACCGCGACCTTCAAAAACAATCCACGAAACACTTGAATGTGAGTCTGAAGAATCGCATGGGAACAGAGAGTCACGGAGGAGACGGCGGCCTGCTGGGAGACAGAGAGGACGGAGAGACCGGCGAGGACCGAATCACGATGCTTCTGCTCTCACAGACACACCGAGCGGCGCGCAGCTTCAGTCCCGGCGGCGGGCGGCGGGCGGGCGGTGCAGGCTGTGGAGGAATTGTTGCAGCTCCATCCGAGGAGGAGAAGAGAGAGAGAAATGTCCGGACGGACCTGAACGCGTCCCAGTTCTCTCAGCTGACAAATGTCCCGTTAGAGACGCTGCGAGGTATTTAAAGTCCTCCTGCTGTCTGTCTGTCTGTCCGTCTGTCCGACCGGCGGCTTTAAAAGGAGAAGCTGCTGCTGGGGTGACGTCACGCACACGGCCACGCCCCCTCTCTCTGTGGACGTCATCAGGATCACTCCTCCCTCTCTCTACCTTCATGACCCCCCCCTCCCTTTCCTTTCTCTTCTATATATCTGACGTCACACGGGTCCCCCCACACGCGCATACAGACACACACAGTCACGTTTCCATCACTTGAGAGGACGTTACATTGACTTACATTCATTATGAGCCACTATAACATGCTGAGGAGGATCACTGTTTTATTATCTTTTTAACTCTAAAATGGAATCATTTATTTATGGGGACGTTATGTCCCCAGAAGGAAGGCGAGTCCCCACAATGTGCTCACACACACACAGTCAGACTCCTCCAGTCCAGCTATAGAACTGGGGTCTCAAACTGGAGCTGGAGGTGATCAATACATCTTCAAACGCATCACCAATCACCAAACCTTCAAAGTGAATCATCGGTAGATTTGTTTCCATCCACCTGTTCTTAAGCACAGTGGAAACTCCGAAACCAGTGAATAAACCAGTGAACAAACCAGTGAATAAACCAGTGAACAAACCAGTGAATAAACCAGTGAACAAACGCTGCCGCACATGAAGCTGTGACTGAAAGTCAGATCTGTGTGCAGCGATGAGGAGGCTGGGACCTTCCTCACAACACGAATGTCATATTTCCATCATGTTCTCCATCATGTTCTCCATCATGTTCTCCATCGTCTGAGCTTCGACTGGAGCTCCTTTAATGACGTCATCTCGTCGTGTCCTCCTCTTCTTCTGTGGTGGTTTAATGGCAGCGACTGGAGAATTAGCTCCAGCAGCTGTTTATCTCCATCAACCAGGGAACTCACGTTCTCACACAAACAAGCAGCAGGTCACGTCATTATTTATTATTATTTTATTATTATTATTACACGTTATTTGGATCATTTTCTAGAAATTCAGTTTGAAATTGAGCTTCGTTTGGATGAAACTTGACTCTCTGAGTGACTCAGCAGAGAACACGTTCATTGAGACGGTTTCATTTGTGGACTCATCTTCTTCTCTCTGTTTCAGCCTGAAACTAAAACAAACTTTCTGTGTGATCGATCAGTTAAATAAACAGCTGCATGTTATTATCCTTCAGTTAGATAAAGACAAGACAGAAGTCTTTGTATTTGACAACAAGGAGGAAAGAATGAAAGTTATTACTCCAGAGCTTTAACGATATGGACGTTTTTATTGGACTCTATTAGTTTATATTTGACTATCCACAAATAAGTCTTTTTGTATTTGTGATGTGTAAAGTCACATCCACAAAAATACAGAGCGATTTGCAAATATACATAACTTACTCTGTAAACACGTATTTGAATTTATTCTAAGCTTTGTTCCTTTGCTCCGTGGACGTGACTTAATGCTGAGGTCAGGTCAGGAAAGACTGTAAGATGTTTACGACAAGTCTGTGAGGGATAAAAATCCTGAGCATTAACAATATAACACTATATTAAATATGGTTTAATGACTGTGACTGATATTTCTTTTAGTTTTCACTTTTGTTTTATTTAACACTGAGTCACATACATCAGGACTTGGACTTTAAATGCTGTTTACAGTCCAGAAATAAGAGTTTAGTATCAAAAAGACACCGTTACTCTTCCATGTCCTGTTGGGAGGGACTTGAACAGGAAATACCTTGCAGGAAAGTCTAAACTAACTTTTAAAGATGTAAAGAGTGGAAAATAGTGAGAAATGCCGTCACAATGACCTGTTGGCTGACATGGACAAGATGTGCTTTGGGTAAATAAAGTGAGAAGAGACTTCTGAGAAAGTTACATAAAGTTCGTTAGGTATTTGGAAGGAAACAGTTTATGAGAGAAATAACTTTTTAGTCACAGGATGTTTTTTAGTGAATGATTAAAATAAAGGTTAACACTCACCTCTCAGTGTTTCTTCACCTGCACAGACAGACAGGCAGACAGACAGACAGGTGGAGAGAGGAGAGAAAACAGTGCGTCAGTGGGTTGGAAGAACCGGACTAATACCTGGAAGGGACTGAGTGTCCTGATAAAACCTGACAAATGGTGTAGTCATAACTAATACCTGGAAATGAATAGGAAGAAAATGTTGGTAGGGCTGCAGCTAATATCTGGAAGTAACTGGATGGCCATAGGTAGATATTTGTGTGGAGGGAAGGTATTTAATGGTGGAACAAAATACTGGTGGATGCTGACTACTATCTGGAACTGGACAGGCACCTTGACTTCTAGGAAAGAAAGTAGGAAGGCTGCAACTAAAATCTGAAGGAGACTGGATGGTCTTGACTACTGCCAGGCAGGGATTTGAAGAGATGAAGACTTTGAGGTCAAAGAACAGCTCAGTCTCAGTCTTACATTCATATTTCCAAACAATCCAGAACTATGTTGAACCTGGAAAGTATCTCTGAAGCAGCAGAAGACTTTTCTCTGTCATGTTTACCTGCAGGTTGCTACTCTTCTTTCTTCTTGGAGCTCCTCAGGATGGAAACAGTCACTGTCTCCACCTGCTGGTTCCACATCAAACTACAGCCAACATTTATTTCTTACCCTGAAACACATTTTAAAAACATCTCTATCAAAAATAAACCTTGGAGATGAAAGGACACATTATTTTAAAATTCTTATGAATAAAATGTGTTTACAAACAAACAATTGTGCTTAATGTGACTTATTTTTATTGAAAAATGAGAAAATGATTATGAAAGGATGGGAGTGATAAAACTGCCTGTCTGTCTGTCTGTCTGTCTGCTGGACGGACTGTGATGAGATGTGGTTCAGACCTTCATGGTCCCCTCAGGATGAACTGTAGTAACTCTGGTGATCCTCTGACTCTTCATCTAGCGCCACCATCAGGTCAACATGTTCACGTGTCCAACACTTTGGTTTATGAACTGATGACATTCATCAGCCTCAGCTGGACTCTCTGTTTACTGCTAACTAGCTAATGTTAGCATGCTAACACGCTAAACTAAGATGGTGGACATGGTTAACATTATACCTGCTGAACATCCAACCAAGATGACGACAGCAACCATTAAAGCCATCAGAGAGCCCTTAAATGAGCTCCTGCGATGGTTTGTTGTGAGGTCAGCTGCAGGTCGGTGCTGCTGTTCTCTTTCTTCTCTGATGTCTCGGTGGATTTATTCTGGATGAGATAATGATCTCCTCTGGAAGTGTAAGTCACACTGAATGATTCAATATGTTCCACGTCTGTGTGTTCACATCTGACTGATTTTTGATTCACGTAGTGTCTTCGCCTCCCCTTTAGCTCCCTGGCGCTCCCCAGAGGAGGCTTTAGTCTTTCTCTTTTGTCTTTGTCCCGCTGAACGTCTCCATGTCTATTACAGACTAGATCCTGAAAGAAGAGTTAAATTACAGACGAGCACATTGTTTCTCATGAGAACAGATTCCACTTTAATGTCTTAGAAAATGTACAGTTTCAAAATAAAATCTTTATTTTAAAGCTTAATGACAGTTAGAAACTGTTCTGGAGGCTTAAGGCACCGAGGTGAAAAGAACAATACATCTACAACATGAACAGCTGTTTATAACGAACGGAGTTAAAAAAAAAACATCTTTCAAAATACATTTTCATATTAAAAACTTAAACAACTGAGGAGGAAACACTGTAAACTTTCACATAAAAACTGAGGTCACTTGAGGCTGATTTTCCCTTTAAATTCAGTTTTGAGCAGGTTGACGTCGCTGCTTTGCTCTGAGGCACATTTGTGTTACAGACTTCCACCTTTAACAGAAATATTCACTGAATAGTTTGAAAAGTTTCCTTTCTGAATGTGACAGATCCATTTTGGCCTTTTATTTTTGTTCAAGTTTAAAAAAAGAAATCATAAAAGTTAAAATACTCATCATAAATCAAAATATTATTGGGTTCTAAATCAAAATTAAGTGAGTCAAATCTATTTATTTATGCCATAATTTTACCATCTGATACTTTCATTTACTAATTATTTCATACATTTTGTTTTATTTTTCTGGCAGTATTGGGCTTCCATACCAGACGGTCAATTTGGTGTCGATTCTTATGTCTTTTATCTTTCTTTAAAAGAACATACTTCATGTCATTATTTTGAGAAAACAAGATCATATGATGATGATCTGGTTGTTTCAGGATCATCTCAAGATAATTATCTTGTTATGTCTTTATTATTTCAAAGTAACTTTTGTTATTGTTAATGTGTGAAATAAACAGTGAAGGCTGACAACTGGTTGAATAAAAGAATAAAGGACATAGTTTCTGTTTTTGACCTCAGCAGGAGGACGAAGGCAGCAGTTTGTCCAAACGTCCGTCTGTCTGTCACTCAGGATCCTTTCTGTTTACCTGCACACCTGGAGGACAGAAACAAGCAGAGAAGAAGAAGAGAGGAGGTCAGACTGCCTGAACCCGACTCATCACTGTTAAAGCACACGTGGTCCTGGTTCGTTCTGGTTCGTCCTTGTATGTCCTGATTCGTCCTCCTCAGCCTCAGAAAACTGGTTTTCTTCCTGATTTTCAGGAAATGTACATTTGCAAAAGGAAAAGCAACTGTTAAAATTCACATATGAAGAAGTTAAATAAAAAGAACGATGAAAATACAATACGACCTTCTATTTTGAAATGACAGATGCTTCGCTCAGTATTTATGGTACGTCGAGTTACGTCTGACATTTACTGTAAACTGACGGATTCTTTTGGTCAAAATATTTATGTTGAATAAAATAGTTTGTTTTCAGTTTCAGTTTAAATTTTGTTTTAGTAAGAAATGTTCACAAAAACTGTTTGAATGATTTCCTTCCGAAATATTACAAATCCACTAATTTTACATTTCAGTATTTTACATACTAACAACACACATCCTGGTCCTGGTCCTGGTCCTGGTCCGTCCTCAGCTGGTGGAAACTTTTTCCGTCTTCACTGACATGAAGGAACAAGTATAATTGTGTATATTAAATATTTTCTGAGCTAATCACACTTCAAATAAAGATTTTAAACAGGATGTAGACTTTAAATTAGTTTCTTTTCTGAATCTAAAAATATAAGAAACTTCCTCGATTCCGTGATCCACCAGAATAAAGTTATTCAGCAGCGCTGGAAAGTAACTCAGTACATTTACTCAAGTACAAATTTGAGGTACTTGTATTTTACTTATATTTTGTTACTGTGTACATCTCAGAGGGAAATATTTACTTCACTGCATTTATCTGACAGCTTTAGTTACTTTACAAATGAAGATTTTTACACACAAAACAAATGAAAATGTAAAAGTAGCTGAAACGATGAGTCATCAATCAATCAATCCATCAATCAGTCGATCAACAGGAAATTCATTGGAAACTATTTGTCATTTCATTTTCTTTTCATTTTCTCATTGTGACGGCAGAATGTTTCCAAACCAAACAATCGATCCATTAATGGAGAAAATGAACTAATAATCATTAGCTGATAGTTCAGAATGAGCTCCAACAGCAACATCCTGCTTCACATTAATGAGGAGGAATAATCCTCTAATGACAGAATCTATAACAGGAGGACAGACACAGGACATCTGACTGCTGGAAAACTTTAAGGACATTCACGGATTATACTGGCAGACTTGTACTGGAACAGAGTATTTGTACTGTGTGGTATTACTGTAGTAAAGAACTTAAGATAATTACTGTTGTGTTATTTTATGTTCTTAATATTCGATATGAAACATGTTTGAGGCGAGAAGTGATGGCTGTAGATAAAAAGGCCTGATGATGTCCAACATACGGTCTGCGTCACAAACTGGAGACGTGGCAGAGAGGCTCTACTGAAACACACTATCCTGTTGCATTATGGGAAATGTAGGATTCAGTGTTTTGGGACTTAAAGTGACAACAACTACTTTATGGAAGAGACACTCAGGAACACAGGAGGACTGGATTAAAGCCGACATCATATATGTGTAGCTACAGATTCATAGATTAAGTTGTCCATACAGGAATATACCATTTCTCAAATGTGAGAATCTCAACCTGGAAACTTTTCACTGATGTCTAAAGGAACAGTCCAACATTTAACTGAAACCCTGTTGATCTCTGTCTCCTCCAGAGTCACATGAGAAGATGGAGATCAGCTTCATCTTCATCATCCATGAAGCAGACGGTTAGTTTGAGGCGGTCAGAGCTGCACGAGTTTACATCCACGGTTAGAAACGCCTGAGAAGACGAGTTCAGGGGACATAAATAAGCTCGTTTGTAAGGAAAAGTTGAAAAGTTCCTGAGAGTTTCTTTTATGAGGAAAGATTAGATTTGACCTTCCTGTGGTACGATGGAGTTTCAGGAAAACTAAATCTGACATTTTTAGAAGAAGTTGTCGTTGTGATGTCGTTGAGGAAACCCGTAACTTGAGTTCATCCACATGAGCAGACTTTTCTTCCTGGATTCAAATCTTGATTTTACAACTTCCTCTTAAAATGATGACTTTTCACTCACATTTCAACTTTTTCTCAAATATTTGGACTTTTCCAGATTCTTTTCCTCACAGTGTTTCTAACACTGCGTCATATTGTGGAAACTGACCAAGGATCAGAACATAAAATAGAGAGAGACAGAGTCTTTGAGTCCATGTCCTTGTTTATATAAAACTTTACCAAAAGAAGTATGTACAGATTCAGAGGCATTGGTACAAGTCGACAATCAAGTGCAAACTAACAGATCAGTGATGAAACTGTCCGGTCCCTCCGAACAGATTTCATACAAACCAAACACACACTTCCAGACAGGAAGAGGAAGATTTCTGAAGGATCCTATTGGACGGCTCTCCGCCTGGAGGTCCAATGAGGAGCCTTCAGAATTATCTTTAAACTGCCAACAGGTGGCGCTCCAGACAAATGTAGATTCAACGGAAACCAAAACTGATCAGAATATGAAAGCTGAAGCTGAATTTACTCATTTTAAATGAAGAAATTCATAATTCTACAATTCTATAACAACAAGATAACTCTCCCCTTGGAATCTAATTATTCCAGCATCTCCAGATAAACACGTTTTAAATCATGCGAGCGTCTCATCTCATCTTGGAATCATTTCTCCTCTCGAGAGATGTGTCTCATAATCTCGACACACAGACACTTTCCCAGCATGCTGTATTCTCAGGATACAGCACCGTTGTTCTTTGTTGTCTCGAGATAATGAAATCATAAACATTTATCTGCTCGTCATCATTTATCTAGATTACAGGATCGCGACTGCTTTCAGCTTTCGTACTAAACATCATTTCTGATCAAATAAATCATTTCTGTCTAATTCAGATGTTGTCGTCGTCACAGTTGAACTGCTGAGTCTAAAATCTCACCGGCAACTTTGACTGTAAATATTTATGACTGATCAGAGAACAGCAGCTCTGATCGTTTCCTCTTCCTCCTCGTTCACCGCCACCCGGAAATAAAACACACCAACCGATCAGCCGTTCATTCCCACATTAAATAACAACTACTGATATATTGGAGTCCCAAAAGACACAAACTGCCAGCTGGATCATTTCGTTTCACAAAAACAGAAAATAACAGAACGTAAAATAACTTTTTTATTCTCCCTTCACAGTTTGATCAAAATCAGAAAAACACCTTTGATTCTGATGATAATAAACAAAAACAAATATTTAAAGTTCTTTTTGCACTTTGGGAGAAAAAGTTTTTAGTCTCCACATCGATGTGAAAAACGTTTCTCCGTCTGAGAACACGAGTTCATTATTTAGGAACCTTTTCCATGAAGAAATGATTTGTTGTTGAAATGTTTGAAATATTCATTAAAGCTAAATTTCATGATCTCAATAAAACTGTAAAAAGGAAAATGATTCTTCTTCTTCTGATTGTGTCATAATAACTTCACACTTCTGATGGTCGGTCACTGAGAAGTCATTAAGAGATCAATCGATAATGTAAACAATCATTACCTGCAGTCGCTTAGTCGATGTTGAGGCGTTGCCTTCAGGCCGCCATCATTTCAGTTTATAATGTGCTCGAAAGGTTTTAACAAATACATCTGCGATGAATCAAATTACCACAAACTAATTGCTACATGGTGACCTGGACCTTCGGGTCCTCCAGTCTCGGATTAGAAACAGGTATTCATCCCCTCCTGCAGCGATCTGGAGACACAACAACCAAAAACTTTCCTCTCAAAGTCAAACATCAACGTAAACAAGAAGCAGCTCAGCAGACAAACAGACAAACACCACTTCAACCCCCATCGACCCCCCACCAGTTAACCCGCCCGTCGACGCGCAGCAACAGAACAACATTCAGGGCGCCTCCGCAGGACGTCTTCTTCAACAAGACGCCTGCAGCAGGACAGTTTTGGTGAACAAACATTATAATTATTACGATTCAGTCATTTAAAAAGGTGCTCCAATCAACGAGCACATTCCTCTCTCAGCTCCCGTCACACCTTCGGCTGCTTCTCAAACTGATCTGAGTTCAGCGTCTTCGTGACGAGACAGGAGCCGTTTGTGTCCCTCAAACCAGAAGAAAGAGTTTCTGTATGAAGCTGCAGAGTTTTCAGTTCCAGTTGGTCTGAGTGGACTCTGCTAACCGCTAACCGCTAACACCAACACAATCGTATGGCTTCTGTACAGATGAGAAGAAAAGGCACCGAACACAAACATGGCCGCCGACAAGAAGCTACGATGTTTTCACTGAGCAGCTCGACAGAACGACAACACGTCAGTTACCAGATGAGTGATGATGATGATGATGATGAAGTGAAGCTGCGCAGTGAAAACACTCCATCTGATCAGACTGCAGTTTCTCAATAATCAATAATCAACATGTGATCTGTATCCAGCGTAAGGCTTCTTCTCTTTTCATTCACTTAGTAGAGTTAAGAGTTTTAAGGCAGAGAGGGCGAGACAGACAGACAGACAGACAGACAGACAGACGGTCAGACAGACGGTCAGGGTTTCCTCCTCCTCCTGCAGTTAGTCTGTGATGTGGACGGCAGAGGGAGGAGACACGACGCCTCCCTGAGCTCTGAGGTGGAGAGGGAGGAGAGAGGAGAGGTTAGTGTTTAGGAGGAAAAGCTTAAAACTAGGCATAAGGAGCGCTGCTCCCCTTCCTCGCCTCCTCTTCCCCCTCGAGGGAAGGAGCAGACTTACAGCAGAGGAGCAGGAAAGTGAGTCTCTGCTCTGGTCCGCATCACAAACCAAATGTTAGTTTTCAGCTCTGAGGAGGACATCGACTCTTCTGTCCCCCTTTTCATCACAGGAGGAGGAAAAAAAGGAGGCGAGGAGGTCCGTGAGTTTAGTTGAGGAGCCTGATGGAGAGCAGAGACCCAGCAGGAAGCAAGAGAGGAGGAAAATGAAGCGTCTTCTCCTCTTTTTGTCTCCAGAGTCTTCAGGAGGGGGGATGGGGTGAGCAGGAGGAGTCAGGAGAAGGAGTTAGGAGGAGGAGTCAGGAGGAGGTCAGGAGGAGGAGTCAGGAGGAGTCAGGAGCAGGTCAGAAGGAGGAGGTCAGGAGGAGGAGTTAGGAGGAGTCAGAAGGAGGAGGTCAGGAGGAGGAGTTAGGAGTCAGGAGGTCAGGAGGAGGAGGTCAGGAGGAGGAGTTAGGAGGAGGAGGTCAGGAGGAGGAGTTAGGAGGAGGTCAGGAGGAGGAGTTAGGTGGAGGAGTCAGGAGGAGGTCAACTCAGGATAGCATCAGAGGTCGAGAGACCTTTGCAGAGAGCAGGTCAGAGAGCGAGCAGCAGATGACTCAGTTTGACCTCTGACCCCGCAGAGAGAGACAGGAAGTGAGACAGAGAGAGAGAGAGAGAGACAGTTCACTTCACCAGCACTGACTTTGGCAGAAACGCCTCCATCTCTGCGCCTCCGTTCGGCCTCGGCGACGCTGAAGACGCCGAGGAAGACGAGGAGGAGCTCGGGGACGAGGAGCCGCCGGCCGCTTTGGGGAGGCTGTACATGTAGACGGCGCCGATGACGAGCCCCGCCCCCGCCGTGAAGAGCAGGTCCACGTGGAAGCCGAACAGGTAGATGGACATCACCGTGGAGACGATGATGGAGAAGGAGGTGGCGAAGCCCTTCAGGATGTTGTCGGCGTACTTCACCACCACGGCCACCAGCAGCCCGCCGAACGCCTGGTTGAAGATGACGCACCACACCATGTCGGTGTAGCCGAACAGGAAGCCGCGCTCGGCGATGGCGGTGCCGTCGTTCCACCACAGTCCCAGCATGCCGAGCGCCGTGCCGAAGATCCCCAGCTGCACGTTCCTCACCCACACGGACGCGGAGCTCCCCTTCAGGATCTTCTCAAAGTAAACGCCGGCGAATCCCGACGACAGGCAGCTGATCACCACGGCAACCAACCCGACAGTGTAGTTCTGATTGGAGCTGTCCGACACGGACGCCTCCTTCTTCCCCTCCTGCTGCACCTGAGAGGGAAACGATCGATCAGCTCACTGATCACACGAGCGCGTCAATACGATCGATCAGTAAGTTGTATACGGTCACACACTGATGCCAGACAGGAAGTGTCAGATAAATCAACAAAATAAAGCGTAATAAGACTACGTCGACATCAAATAAGCACAGCTGACAGGTGAGCTGAAGGCGACACGACTCACCTGTACGATGGCGACGCCGCCGAACAGCAGCAGCAGAGAAACCCACTGAACTCTGGACAGAGACTTCCTCAACATCAGCACGCTGAACAGAGCCGTGGTGAGGATCTTCAGCTGGTAGGTCACCTGAGGGGGGGCGAGCAACCGATTAACACAAGTTGATCGTTTTCTTCTTCAACATGTTCAGACTCAAAGCAGCAGTGAATGTTTCTACTAACAACCTGCTATATCTTATTATTATTGGTATTATTATTAAAACTCATCAGTGAGCCTCACTGTTGTTTCCTTCATCACCATGAACACACACACTGTAGTTTATCTGGACTCAGTCTCACACACACCGTCCTGCTGCCACAAACACTCACTAGAGCTCCACATGTGGATTCATCCGCCGCTGAAAATAGTCCCCAACACATGCACTATTTCCTCCTGTTGGTTTGATAAAAACTCCAGCGAGCAGCTGTTGGAGGGAATGACTGAGCCTTTTAAACATGAAACTATATATTTGTGAGGAGTTTTTAAAGATTGACGTCTTCAGCAGGAACCAATGGGCTGAGAGCTGAGAGTCACAGACAGGAAGTGAGACAGGACTGAGAGACGGACAGACAGGTTGAGTCTGAACACGAGAAAATACAGAATAACAGCAGACTCTGAACTCTGACCTGAAACGTGGCGGCCGGCAGGTTGGAGATGGCGACGTACTGCAGGTTGTTCTGCAGAGTGTAGATGAGCGAAGGGACGGCCAGTTTCAGAGTGTCTTTGTACTGAAACACGATGGAGTCGACGAGGAAGAACGCCGTCTCCTTCACACTGACTGCAGAGAGAGAGAGAGAGAGAGAGAGAGGGTGTTACAGTATATTATAATGTCGTTCTCCCGCTGGTGCAGCCCGTCTGGGTCCCTGCAGTGTTACAGGACTCTCCTGTGGTCTGGACTGACAGCCAGCAGCCTCTGTGGTCTTGTCTGGTGTGATCAGATCTTGTCTGGACCTTCATGTTGTTGCTCTCTGGTTTTTACTTCTCCACTGTTTCTGTCCCAACAGGAGCAAGTAACTTCTTTAGTAATCTACAGTATGTTTCATGTTACCTGTCTAAAAAACATTTCACTGAGGTGCACCAGTGACCCTGAGAATACATGTCAGCGTAGAGTCTCATGTCGCAGGTAAACATCATCATCATCGTCATCATCAGTGGGAGATTCACTTACATCTCTTCTGCATCAGGATGATGAGCAGACACGTCAGGACCTTCAGGACCTCCGCCATGACGACGGCCGACGTCGTGAAGAAGCGGTCGCCTGGCAACGTGCGGACGTATCGGATGCTGAGGATGAGCGATGCATTCTGGACCACCAGCACGGCCAGACTGATGTACTTCAACCTCTTGTTCACTGCAAGAAAACACACAAATCAAAGCTCCGAATGAAGCCAAGAGAGGGAGCTCCAGTAAGGAAACAGGAACATTAAGAAGTTTCTTTGACACAAAGGAGTCCTGATCCTGAACACTGCCTGTGATCCAGACCTGATCACCACATCCTGTGACGCTCTTTGAATGGGAGTAAAGCCCTGCAGCAGGTTCAACATCCACAAACAAACCGTTGACGTTTGCCAGTTTAGAAACCAGAGCCTTTTGCTCTTCAATAAATGTTTCATCACATGAGGCTAAAAAGTCTTTAGCGGTAATAAAACATGTTGTGTTCTGGTCTGTCTCTAAACACAGAGTCCAGCTGAGGCTGCTGAACGTCATCAGCTCTGCAGGTATTTGGTCATAAACCAAAGTGTTGGACACATGAACATGTTGACCTGATGGTGGCGCTGATGAAGAGTCAGAGGATCACCAGTATTTTCACACAGTGGTACTTTAATAAAGATCTGAATTCTACTAGTAATACTAGCAGCACCGGCTGAGTGTGGACAAACCTGACGACACATTTACACCACAAGAGCCAGGAGAGAGCGAGCGTGCGTGCGTGCGTGCCTCCACCTGAGCAAACCTCCACGTCACCAGCTCCTACTACCCATTACTCACTAACACACCTGGCTCACACACCTTTAACAAGGTAAATAAAGGCTGTTTAGCATTAGCACACCAGCGGACACCAGCGGGTCAGTTAGCTACAGAGACACGAGTTACAGACTAACAACAAAACAGTGAAGTTAGCGGCTGCAAATTAGCCTAGCCTGGTACGCCAGCCTCCAGGTCAGCTAGCATGCTAACAGTTCATTTTCCCTAGTTTAAATTAACACCACGGTACCCGCTGTACTTATTAAACACCTGCAAGTACGTCTAACACTGTCGACATGAGTTAGTTAGCTTACTAGTTAACTTTCCTGGTTAACTTCTATAAACAATAACCCGCATAAAGTCAGCTAAGTCTGGTTAGTTTAGCCGCTAATTAGCTAGCCTTCACATCCCTGTCAGTTAATACAGACAAAAACTTTGTTATTATTTATTTTAAATTCAACCAGAGAATAAACTGTAATTCTTATTTCAACACACCCGCCTTCTCGTCATCTAGCTCCCCGGGTTTAGAGCCGTGTGGGCCGTGTGAAGTTAACTCATGCAGGTACTCGCCCGCCCACCCCCCGGGACCCTCGTACCTTCACTTTGACTCCGGCTCGCTGCCTTCTCCTCCGCCGCCTGGCTGTGGTTCCCTCCGGCCATGCTGCTCCCTCTGCCCGCTGTCCGGACCGAGCCTTCACCCCGCTGCCTGCTCGGCTAACGCTCCGCTAGCCTCCCAGCTAGCCCCGGCTCACAGTTTAGGTCCAACCGGAGCACCGACCTCCGGATTGTTCTTCGGGTGAAAGCGGGAGGCAGCGGGTCTTCAGACAAATATCAGACCGGAGCTGGTGACAGAGAAGCCTGCGGAGGAAGCACCGGGACCACCGGGACCACCGGGATAAAAACAGTCCGTGGAAGATCTGAGGAGTCCGGGAACTGCAGGAACTAAGTCCTGCTGCAGAGATAGGACAAACTGTCTGACAGGATGTATCACTCTGATGAAGAAACTCTTGTAATATAGTATATAGACAATGGAATAGAATAGAATTGAATTGAATTGAATTGAATATATGTAATACTGATGTCCCTCTATTCGTGTCTAAAATAATGAATCTCATGAAAATTGTTTTATTATGAAATTTTAGATTTTTAATTCATTAACAACACTAAAAAAATACCACATCCACATATATGAACAGATATAACTTTGATTTGCATTACTCATTCATGAAATCACACAGTACACGGACACAATCCCCTCTTCTAATAAATAATAAATAATAATAAAGACAGCTGTTACAACCATTTACATTTAAAAGTTTTGTTTTTCTGAATACAGTTGAAAAGAAAATATAATAAAAAAGATACTGCATAAAAACTACTCACATTTGATTATTTATCCGTTGTATAAACAGACTCCATCAATCATTGTGTACTGATTTGTCTGACGTGAGTTTTCTGATGAAAAGAAATAGAAACGGTTTCTGATCTTTTTAAAGAAAAAGCCTTCTGGAATATTAAAATCATTTTGTTTTTGATCAGTTTGTATCTCGGTTGCTAAAATGCTAAGAAATCAACTGAATTATTAGTAAATGTTTGACTGCAAAAGTTCCTTAAAGTTGGACTGAAGTGTTTTAGTTGTTTTAATGATTATTTCTCATTGTGAACCATTCGCTGTTGTTTATTCATTTTATGATTTGTTTCCTGTTTTTACTGTTTGGATATTATGTTTATTTTTTAACATACATTTTGTCTGAATATTAGTTCAGTGGACTTCTGTATTTATAGACAACGTTTAAATAGACAAAATGTCATTTTGTGGAGGAAAAAGGTGAATACTTGTTAAATAAACTGTTAAAAACTAAAAGTTACGTGAGTCAGTGGGAGCTGCTTGTTTTCATATCAGCTGGACAGAAGTGTGTTTACCTTTATTTATTCATTTATTTTGGCCTGAGAGAAATAAACTGGAGGTCTATAATGACTGTAAGAACAGTCTGTGAGGAGGAGCTCTGAATAAACCGTCAGAGTGAGACCTCTTCCTCCTCCTCCACCTCTCTGATCCTGCTGACAACAGTCGCTTCCTTGTTCTCCTTCAGGTTGAACATGGAGGGATCCTATTGGCTGCTCACCTGTCAGATGGTGTTGATGTTCAGCGCTACCTGCTGGTTTAAAGGAGGACAGCTTCACAGTCTGGGGTCCAGAGGTCTAGTTTATGATGTTCTTGCTAATTTAAGGGTTAAAAAAGAAGCAGCTATGTTAAGTCTTCTTTTAAACATGTCTGTATTGTTTTGAACACTATGCATTGTGGGTAATGCAGCATCACAGAGAAACCAACAGTCAGGAGACGACGTGATGAGGTGACTTTTTTATTCAAACGTTGGATCTTTGTTTTCTTTTGATCCATAAATTCTTATTTAATGTAAATAAACATAAACAAGTGACCAACGAGCCACTTTGATCATAAAAACAGCAAAAATACACAAGTATTTACAGCGAGGTCACGTCAACAGGACGCAAATCCTCTACGAACCAGATCGACTGGTATCCATCTGAAACTGAATCAGATCTGATGTCACAGGAAACAAAATAAAAGAGTCAGACTTCATCTAAGTGTTGTTTTAGCTGTGAAGTGAACTTGACCTCAGAGCTGACCTGAGATCTGTTTGACATCTGTTCTACTTTTACTGGACGGTCACTTCATTTACTTACAAACAACAGTTGTTGTCATTTGCGGTTGTTGAACTGTTTCCTTGTGATGGTCTGTGTGGTTTGGAAAACAGAGAATGTGCTCAGGTTATTAGTTCCTGCTTATTATATTTGAGATTTTAGGAAATATCCTGGTACTCTGGTTAATAATGCAGTTTTAACATTCAGAGGAGGAAAGAAACTCTTTCAATAACTGAGATTTTTCTCCTAAACTAGTATGAATGCTGAATACTGAAGAAGAGAGAAGAGACATCAGGTGAGTAACTCGAGTTTCGAATCTTGAGTAAGTTATAAATACATATACCAACAGCTACTGACCAACTTCTCTCTGGAAAATGAAACATTCAGAAAGAACAAGAGGACAGAAAATAAAGAGTTACTGGACTGACAAGAACCGGAACCAGAGTTCTGATGTAGCTGTAAGTCAATGAAACAACAACCGTACAGTCCACATCTTCAACACCCAATAAATACAAATAAATAACCAAACAGGAAGTCGTTCTGCCCAAATCAGACATGGCTGCCAAAAGAGATAAATAAACAAGAGAAGGAGGCAACAGGACAACAAACTCAAATGAAAATGGGTTTCTAGAAGCTGAAAATTCAGTGTGAGGTTTTAGTTTCTGTCGCCGCCCTGAGCAGAGTCCTGCAGGGACTGTAAGAGTCCTGAGTCTGAGACCGTCCACAGTGACAGTCCAGAGACCAGAGACCTAGTTTAGGGTTTTTATTGTGATCCATCCAGAGCCCTGTAGACTCAGGGTTGTGTGGTCACAGGGACTGGCTGGGCAGAGAGCTGTGGTCCTCCTGCAGGTCTCCTCCTTCCTCCTCTCCCTCCATCCAGGGGTGAGACAGGATCTCCTCCAGAGTCGGACGCTCCTCGGGACGGTACGACAGGCACCAGCGAATCAGAGACTGGCATTCTAGGAAGAGAAGGGGACAGCAGACAGAAAAGGGTGATGACACAGTTCTCACAGCCAATCGGATTGCAAAAGGGCAGTGCGGTGGGTGGAGCCTCTGCTCACCTTTAGAGACTCGTCTGGTGAAAATGGGCGTGGCCTCGACGATCTCCTGGTCGCGCTCGAACGGGATGTCGCCACAAACCATGTCGAAGAGCAACACACCCAGGGACCAGACGGTGAGAGGGACCGCCTCATAGGACTGAGACAGGATCCACTCAGGAGGACTGTAGACCCGAGTCCCTGAGGAGGCCAGGAGAGGAGGAGAGGAGTGTTATCAAGCCTGTTACAAATAAAGTCTGGGGCGGCTTACTATAATTTCTCAGATTCAAACTACAGCTTTATCGATACGACCATCAATCAGTGACTCATTTATTTACTTATATAACTTATTGTACCTTCGAACTCGCTGTACGGCGTCTCTTTGAGAGGAGCTCCTGATCCAAAGTCCACGATCTTGACGTCGAGCGTCCTCGTGTCGACCACGATGTTCTCGTCTTTGATGTCTCGGTGCACGACGCCGTGAGCGTGAGCGAACCGCAGCGCCTCCACGATCTGACGGAAGAACCTGAGGAAACAAACGGAGAACT
>NW_027261185.1:0-2500 GCF_043641665.1 Enoplosus armatus | reverse complement strand
CTCTCCTTTTTTATTTGTCGTTTTTTCTCTATGATGATATTGGTCGTGGTCAATTAAACATGCAGCTAAATAAGTCCAATGATGATGATGATGATGATGGTGGTGAGGAAGAGGAGGAGGAGGATGATGATGAAGACAAAAAGGAGAAAGAGAGAGGAGGAGTTACAGACCACGGAGTCTTTGCTGGCTGTAGAAGAGGCATTTTATTTCTCAGGTGATGACGGAAAGTAAGTGTGTGTTGGTCGACACAAAATGGCCGCCAGTGGGAGCTGTGAAAACGATGAGGACATGATTCCACAATTGGCCGCTAAGCTAGTCGTAATGCAGCTTGTTAGCGGTGTTAGGAACCTGGAAACCGTAGGAGCTCGCCTTAAAACATAATAAGGCTTCAGGTGACAGTTTGCTAAAGAGCATACTAACTTAGCCTGCAGGACACTGATATACAGTACCTTTAGCCTGGTTGTCTTTTTCAGCTCTGGTTAGCATGGGACTATCATTTCTCACACAAATGGCTGCCAGTGGGAGTTACAAGAGGATGAACAATAAGGTGGAAATGATTCTGCAATTGACAGCTAAACTGTAATGCAGTTTGTTAGCAGTGTTAGAAGGAACTAGCTTTAAAACATAAGACTTCCGGTGATAGCTTGCTCGCTAAAGAGGGTGCTAATATAGCCTGCAGGACACTGATACTGATACAGACAGGTAGTCTTTTCCAATTCTGATTAGCATTCCTCATTGAAACCAATGGCCCTGATAGCCGCAGAGCTAACAGCCTGCTAAAAAACAAAAACATTACAATTTAGCGTGACGATGAATTTCATCAGTGTTTCCTGTTGACAGCTGCCCAAACATGATGTTTACATGCAGGAAATTTAAATCACAACTGATCCCAAATCCGCATTAAGACCGAGCTCCGTCTCAGCAGTAACCAGAAAATAAAAAGGGGGGAGGCTGATAATGCTGGATCACTATTGGCGGAAGGAGGGTGTTAAAGGAAAGGAAGGCAGGAAGGAAGGCAGGAAGGAAGGGAGTGAGGAAGGGAGGGAGGAAGAGGAGACGACAACATGGAGAGAGTGATGAGCGGATGAGTTGAAACGTCTGGAGAAAAAAAACAAGTGTGCATTTCTTTGTCTGATGTTTTATTTTTTCCCTGGTCGATCTCCTTCTGTGGGTCAGAGGCGAGGGGGGGTTCAGGATGGTGGAGGGCGGGGCATGGGGAGGTCAAAGGTCATCGTTGTGTGCGTGTGAGTCGGCGGCTATCAGCTGCTGTCAGGTGACGGCTCTCTCTCTCGATGCATGGCGGCGCTCTGGTGTTTCATGCTGTCCATGTACTCCTGCTGCGAGACGGCCAGCACCGACGCCAGAATCTCATCGTCCTCCCAGTCTGTCAGACCTGAAACACACAGAGACACGGACCAGGTCACAGACCAGGTCACGGACCACATGTAACTTCTAGAAAGGCTTTGGCTGCAGGGACTGCTGTAGGTGAGAAGTCAGAGGACCACCAGAGTTATTACAGTTCATCCTGAGGGGACCATGAAGGTCTGAACCACATCTCATCACAGTCCAATGATGAGATGTTTCAGTCTGGACCTAAGAGCCAAAGAGGAGGACAGACAGACTGAGACGAATCCTCCTCTGGTCCTCTGAGGTTCACGTCTGTGTTCAGAGTGAACATGTTCACCTGCAGAACTAATGACCTTCATCAGCCTCAGCTGGACTTAAACATGACACAACAATATGCATGATTATTGGACAGATATTCTGATATATTTGTGCATTTCATTTTCACTGGAGGAAATCTAAAAATGATGGTTCCTTTATGATGCTGTTGGATGTTGCACTTGGCCATACTGTGTTCAGCTTAAATTTACTGCTAATTAGCTATTGTTAGCATGTTAACATGCATCGATAGAGCTGAAAGATTAGGCTAATGGGTTGTTGGTCACCTTAACTATAATAATAACAATGAATTGACATCTATTTTGATTGATTAATTCTTCTATTTTTCTATTCTCTCATCACATTGACTTCATCACAACTGCTAAAGATCAAAAACGATTTCCTTATTTCTTGACTAAGATCATTACATCCTCTCAGAGCTCCTCGTGTCTACGTTTAGTTAGCAAATAAATCATCTCAAGTAGGATTAGTTATTGTTTTAAAATGAACTGGTGAGTTCAGTGATACTGGAGCTCTGGATAACAAGTCAAGATTATATCTCAAGAAAATACTATTTAATGAGCAGTGAAGTGATGATACAGACAGAAACATCTTGGTGAGAGATGTTTCTGTCTGTACTTTGATAAAAAAAAAAAAACACAGCTGTGCTGTAAATATCTGATAAACTGAGACTGTGTGTGTTTTCTCAGAGTTACACTGGCCTGCGCTTCACCTCAGATAACCACACACACACACACACACACACACACACACACACACACACACACACACACACACACACACACACACACACACACACACACACACACACACAACC